>NC_057809.1:211796597-212096597 GCF_018294505.1 Triticum aestivum
TCTTAACATAACGGTTCACCATATGTGCATGCTACGGGAATCACAAACTTCAACACAAGCATTTCTCAAATTCACAACTACTCAACTAGCACAACTCTAATATCACCATCTCCATATCTCAAAACAATTATCAAGTTTCAAACTTCTCATAGTATTCAACACACTCATAAGAAAATTTTATTATTAATCTTGAATGCCTAAAATAATTAAAACAAATTACCATGCTGTTTTGTAGGACTCTAAAAATAATCTAAGTGAAGCATGAGAGAACAATGGTTTCTATAAAACAAATCTACCAACGTGCTCTAAAAGATACAAGTGAAGCACTAGAGCAAAAACTATATAACTCAAAAGATATAAGTGAAGCACATAGAGTATTCTAACAACTTATGAATCATGAGTGTCTCTCTCAAAAAGGTGCGTGCAGCAAGGATGATTGTGGAAAACTAACAAATAAAGACTCAAATAATACAAGACGCTCCAAGCAAAACACATATCGTGTGGTAAATAAAAATATAGCTCCAAGTAAAGTTACCGATAGAAGCAGACGAAAGAGGGGATGCCTTCCGGGGCATCCCAAGCTTTGGCTTTTAGGTGTCCTTAGATTATCTTGGGGGTTCCATGGGCATCCCTAAGCTTAGGCTCTTGCCACTCCTTGTTCCATAATCCATCAAATTTTTACCCAAAACTTGAAAACTTCACAACACAAAACTTAAAGTAGAAAATCTCGTGAGCTCCGTTAGCGAAAGAAAACAAAACACCACTTCAAGATACTGTAATGAACTCATTATTTATTTATATTGGTGTTAAACCTACTGTATTCCAACTTCTATATGGTTTATAAACTATTTTACTAGCCATAGATTCATCAAAATAAGCAAACAACACACGAAAAACAGAATCTGTCAAAAACAGAACAGTTTGTAGTAATATGTAGCTAACGCAAGATCTGGAACCCCAAAAATTCTAAAATAAATTTATGTACGTGAGTAATTTATCTATTAATCATCTTCAAAAAGAATTAACTAAATAGAATTTTCCAAATAAAAATGGCAGCAGTTCTCATGAGCGCTAAAGTTTCTGTTTTTTACAGCAAGATTAAAAAGATTTTCCCCAAGTTTTTCCAACGGTTCTACTTGGCACAAACACTAATTAAACACAAAAATACACAACCATAACAGAGGCTAGATAAATTATTTATTACTAAACAGGAGCAAAAGGCAAGGAATAAAAATAAAATTGGGTTGCCTCCCAACAAGCACTATCGTTTAACGCCCCTAGCTAGGCATAAAAGCGAAGATAGATCTAGGTATCTTTAGTTGGTAATTATTTAATGAGACATCTATCACCTTTAGGAGTTTCTTTCCTTTTATAAATAATCAAACTTCTAGGCACAAAATTGAAAAAATCATTAGTAGCAAATGGTTCCTTAATGATAGTAAAAAGATTAGGATGAATACTTATAGATTTGAGATCCGCAGTTTCTTTGCTAGAGGATTCACCCTTATTTTTAGGAACATACATAAGCTTGGAAATTTTAGTTGGAGGACATGGGGTATTCTTTACGGAAGAAAAAGCGGTTCCCAAGTTGGTAATGATACCCTCAAGTTTATCGATTCTAGTGGAATCATGATTTATTCTTTCATTAACTATGGGTTCCTTCTCCTTAATATTTTTCAAAGTGACTCCTACTTTAGATCCATATTGAGTAATTTGGTTGTGGATCTTTTTATCGAAATTTTCAATTAACTCTATGGTAGCAACTTTATTTTCAATAATTTCAAGTTTTTGCATTACATTCTCCAAAGTTAACATAGTTCCATTAACCAAAAGAGGGGGTGAGCCAAATATATCATAGTATTATAGGAATCAAAAGTGTGGCTATCCAAGAAGTTCCCTCCGGTAATGGTATCAAGGACATATCTGTGCCAAGGAATAGCACCTACATAAAAATTGCGAAGAAGAATAGAAGTAGATTGCTTCCTGGTAGATCTATTTTGAGCATTGCAAATTCTATACCAAGCTTCTTTTAGGCTTTCTCCTTCCCTTTGCTTAAAATTAAGAACTTCATTTTTGGGAGACAACGGAGAAGATAGGGGACTAGCCATAACAACAAGCAAGCAAACCGACACACAAGCAAACAAGAAACGAGCAAAAAGAGGCGAATTGAGAAAGAGAGGGAGGATAGAGAGAGAGGGTGAATAAAACGGCAAGGGTGACGTGGGGGAGAGGAAAATGAGATGCAAATGGCAAATAATGTAATGCGGGAGATAAGGGTTTGTGATGGGTACTTGGTATGTTGACTTTTGCATAGACTCCCCGGCAACGGTGCCAGAAATCCTTCTTGCTACCTCTTGAGCACTGCGTTGGTTTTCCCTTGAAGAGGAAAGGGTGACGCAGTAGAGCAGCGTAAGTATTTCCCTCAGTTTTTGAGAACCAAGGTATCAATCCAGTAGGAGGCCACGCATGAGTCCCTCGTACCTACACAAACAAATAAACTCCTCGCAACCAATGCGAAAAAGGGGTTGTCAATCCCTTGGCGGTCACCTACGAGAGTGAGATCTGATAGATATGATAAGATAATATTTTTGGTGTTTTTATGATAAAGATAAATAAAGATGCAAGAAAAATAAATGGAAAAGGAAATAACTAAGTATTGGAAGATTAATATGATGGAAAATAGACCCGGGGGCCACAGGTTTCACTAGAGGCTTCTCTCGAGAGCATAAGTATTACGGTGGGTGAACAAATTACTGTTGAGCAATTGACAGAATTGAGCATAGTTATGAGAATATCTAGGTATGATCATGTATATAGGCATCACATCCGAGACAAGTAGACCGACTCCTGCCTGCATCTTCTACTATTACTCCACACATCGACCGCTATCCAGTATGCATCTAGAGTATTAAGTTCAAGAGAACATAGTAACACTTTAAGCAAGATGACATGATGTAGAGGCATAAACTCATGCAATATGATATAAACCCCATCTTGTTATCCTCGATGGCAATAATACAATGCGTGCCTTGCTGCCCCTACTGTCACTGGGAAAGGACACCACACGATTGAACCCAAAGCTAAGCACTTCTCCCATTGCAAGAAAGATCAATCTAGTAGGCCAAACCAAACTGATAATTCGAAGAGACTTGAAAAGATAACCAATCATACATAAAAGAATTCAGAGAAGATTCAAATATTGTTCATAGATAAACTTGATCATAAACCCACAATTCATCGATCTCAACAAACACACCGCAAAAGAAGATTACATCGAATAGATCTCCATAAGAGAGGGGGAGAACTTTATATTGAGATCCAAAAAGAGAGAAGAAGCCATCTAGATAATAATTATGGACCTGTAGGTCTGAAGTAAACTACTCACACTTCATCGGAGAGGCTATGGTGTTGACGTAGAAGTCCTACGTGATCGATACCCCCTCCGGTGGAGCTCCAGAAAAGGCCCCAAGATGTGATCTCGTGGATACAGAAAGTTACGGCGGTGGAATTAGGGTTTTGGCTCTGTATCTGGTAGTTTGGGGGTACGTAGGTATATATAGGAGGAAGGAGTACGTCGGTGGAGCAACATGGGCCCCACGAGGGTGGAGGGCGCGCCTAGGGGGGGTAGGCGCACCCCCTACCTCGTGCCTTCCTTGTTGATTGCTTGACATAGGGTCCAAGTCCTCTGGATCATGTTCGTTCCAAAAATCACGTTCCCGAAGGTTTCATTTCGTTTGGACTCCGTTTGATATTCTTTTTCTATGAAACCCTAAAATAGGCAAAAAAAACAGCAATTCTGGGTTGGGCCTCCGGTTAATAGGTTAGTCCAAAAAATAATATAAAAGTGTATAATAAAGCCCAATAATGTCCAAAACAGGATATAATATAGCATGGAACAATCAAAAATTATAGATACGTTGGAGACGTATCAACAAGCAATACTGCAAGATCCACCGCACCAAGGGCCACGACCTCCAGAATTGCCGACAAGTTGAGCTGCTTGCTGAGAAGCAAAAAGCTGAGTATGAGAGGCGGAACAAGGAGAAGGGCCAGGATGGTGCCAAGGATCTAGCAAGAAGCGTGGCGGCCAAGGAGGTCGCCGCAGCAAGGATAACCAGCAAGAGAGGCCCGCCCAGGGCCGCGACAAGAAGCAGGAAGACGACGGTCATGATGAGGACGACGAGTCCAGCGAGTGATAGCCCACAAGTATAGGGGATCGCAACAGCTTTCGAGGGTAGAGTATTCAACCCAAATTTATTGATTCGACACAAGGGGAGCCAAAGAATATTCTCAAGTATTAGCAGCTAAGTTGTCAATTCAACCACACCTAGAAACTTAGTATCTGTAGCAAAGTGTTTAGTAGCAAAGTAATATGATAGTGGTGGTGGCGGCAACAAAAGTAAAGACAGCAAAAGTAATGTGTTTGGTATTTTGTAGTGATTGTAACAGTAGCAGCGGGAAAGTAAATAAGTGTAAACCAGTATATGGAAAACTCGTAGGCACCGGATCAGTGATGGATAATTATACCGGATGCGGTTCATCATGTAACAGTCATAACATAGGGTGACACAGAACTAGCTCCAATTCATCAATGTAATGTAGGCATGTATTCCATATATAGTCATACGTGCTTATGGAAAAGAACTTGCATGACATCTTTTGTCCTACCCTCCCGTGGCAGTGGGGTCCTATTGGAAACTAAGGGATATTAAAGCCTCCTTTTAATAGAGAACCGGAATAAAGCATTAGCACATAGTGAATACATGAACTCCTCAAACTATGGTCATCACCGGGAGTGGTCCCGATTATTGTCACTTCGGGGTTGCCGGATCATAACACATAGTAGGTAACTATAGACTTGCAAGATAGGATCAAGTACTCACATATATTCATGAAAACATAATAGGTTCAGATCTGAAATCATGGCACTCGGGCCCTAGTGACAAGCATTAAGCATAGCAAAGCCATAGCAACATCAATCTCAGAACATAATGGATACTAGGGATCAAACCCTAACAAAACTAACTCGATTACATGATAAATCTCATCCAACCCATCACCGTCCAGCAAGCCTACGATGCAATTACTCACGCACGGCGGTGAGCATCATGAAATTGGTGATGGAGGATGGTTGATGATGACGACGACGATGAATCCCCCTCTCCGGAGCCCCAAACGGACTCCAGCCAAGAGGTTTTAGGGCTTGGCGGCGGCTCCGTATCGTAAAACGCGATGATTTCTTCTCTCTGATTTTTTTCTCAACGAAAGCAAATATATGGAGGTGGAGTTGGAGTCGGAGACGCACCAGGGGGCCCACAAGATAGGGGGCGCGCCCTAGGGGGGGGCGCCCCCCACCCTCGTGAGAAGGGTGTGGGCCCCCTGGTCTTCATCTTTGGCGAGGATTTTTTATTGTTTTTTCTAAGATGTTCCGTGGAGTTTCAGGTCATTCCGAGAACATTTGTTTTCTGCACATAAAACAACACCATGGTAATTCTGCTGAAAACAGCGTCAGTCCGGGTTAGTTCCATTCAAATCATACAAGTTAGAGTCCAAAACAAGGGCAAAAGTGTTTGGAAAAGTAGATATGATGGAGACGTATCAACTCCCCCAAGCTTAAACCCTTGCTTGTCCTCAAGCAATTCAGTTGACAAACTGAAAGAAAGAAAGAAAAACTTTTACAAACTCTGTTTGCTCTTGTTGTTGTAACTATGTCAAGCTAGCATTCAAGTTTTCAGCATAAATCATAACTAACCACACTTGCAATAATTCTCAGGTCTCATCATTACTCATATCAATAGCATAATCAACTAGCAAGTCATAATAATAAATCTCGGATGACAACACTTTCTCAAACAATCATAATATGATATAACAAGATGGTATCTCGCTAGCCCTTTCTGAGACCGCAAAACATAAATGCAGAGCACCTTTAAAGATCAAGGACTGACTAGGCATTGTAATTCATGGTAAAAGAGATCCAATCATAGTCATACCCAATATAAATTAACAGTGATGAATGCAAATGACGGCTGCATTCTCCAGCTAGTGCTTTTTAATAAGAGGGTGATGACTCAACATAAAAGTAAATAGATAGGCCCTTCGCAGAGGGAAGCAGGGATTTGTAGAGGTGCTAGAGCTCAGTTTTGAAATAGAGAGAAATTGTATTTTGAGCGGTATACTTTCATTGTCAACGTAACAACTAAGAGATGGTGATATCTTCCATGCTAAACACATTATAGGTGGTTCCAAAATAGAATGGTAAAGTTTATACTCCCCCTCCACCAACAAGCATCAATCCATGGCTTGCTCGAAATAATGAATGCCTCCAACATACATCAGGTCCCAGGGGGAGTTTTGTTTGCAATTAATTTTGATTTAGTTTGCATAAAGCATGGGACTCGGCATCCCGGTGACCAGCCATTTTCTCGTGAGTGAGGAGCGGAGTCCACTCCTCTTGAGAATAACCCGCCTAACACGGAAGATAAGGACAGCCTTTGTTGATACATGAGCTATTCGAGCATACAAAACAGAATGTTTATTTGAAGGTTTAGAGTTTGGCACATACAAATTTACTTGGAACGGCAAGTAGATACCGCATATAGGAAGGTATGGTGGACTCGTCTGGAATAACTTTGGGGTTTAAGGGATTGGATGCACAAGCAGTATTCCCGCTTAGTACAAGTGAAGGCTAGCAAAAGACTGGGAAGCAACCAGCTAGAGAGCGACAACAGCCATGTACATGCATTAAAATTAATAAACATTGGATGCAAGCATGAATAGGATATAATCCACCATGAACATAAATATCATGAAGGCTATGTTGATTTTGTTTCAACTACATGCGTGAACATGTGCCAAGTCAAGTCACTTAAATCATTCAAAAGAGGATACCACCCCATCATACCACATCATAATCATCTCAATAGCATGTTGGCATACAAGGTAAATCATTATAACCCATAGCTAATCAAGCATGGAACAAGCAACTATGATCTCTAATTGTCATTGCAAACATGTTTATTCATAATAAGCTGAATCAAGAACGAGGGACTCATCATATTTACAAAAACAAAAGAGGTCGAGTTCATACCAGCTTTTCTCATCTCAGTCAGTCCATCATATATCATCATAATTGCCTTTCACTTGCACGACCGAACGGTGTGAATAATAATAAGAGTGTACGTGCATTGGACTAAGCTGGAATCTGCAAGCATTCAATAAACAGGAGAAGACAAGGCAATATGGGCTCTGGTTAAATCAACAATAATGCATATAAGAGCCACTTCAACAATTTAATAATGGTCTTCTCCTACTGACCCCCAAAGAAAAGAAAAGAAATAAAACTATTTACATGGGAAAGCTCCCAACAAGCAAAAGAAGAACGAGAAATATTTTTGGGTTTTCTTTTTAATTATTCTAAGTGCATCTAGTGCCCCTTAGTGATTTTGGTGTATTGAAGACTTATAGGTTAAGGGACTAATGCGTGTGTGAGTGTACACAGGTCTATAAGTCTATGAGGAGTTTGACATTTACAGGAAAAGTCGACCCCTAAAAATGAATATCTTTGACTGAAGATTTTGGTATTTCTGAAGACTTTCATGAAGACTTTAAAAGTGAAGAAATTGGTGTGTCCGTGAAGACTTGATATTCATGCGAGAAATATGAAGCTTGAAGACTTTCGTTTTCATAGTTTTGTTTTTCTCTTTCTTGAGTCATAGGAAACACCGTACTGTTAAAGGGGGTCGAGGAAATACTAAGGAAAAATTTCCATGTGATGCTCAACTCAAAATCCTACACCTACCAATCCCTTCGAGTGAAGCCATTGGAATTACTTGATGAAATTGATCTGATGAATTGATGTCATATTCTTCACTGATGAAGTATATGAGTTTGTAAGCTGCACTAATTCATCTGCAGGATGATCCACCCAAAGCCACTGAGTGGGTCCTTGATAGTGGATGTACAAACCACATGACTGGTGACAAGAATCTATTGATGGATGCTCCATTATCTCCGTCGCATCTGAAGCATATCATCTTTGCTGACAAAGGCAAAAGTTAGGTATTGGGTCTAGGTAAGGTTGCGATTACAAAGGATCGACACATGGACAAAGTCATGCTTGTTGAGTCCTTAGGATACAACCTTATGTATGTCTCAATGCTTTGTGATCTTGATATGGTTGTTGTCTTTGGCAAGTACCATTGTGTTGTGGTTATGGAAGCTGACAATTCCAAAGTCTTCGAAGGCTTTAGGAGAGGAGACCTGTATATTGTTGATTTCTCTACAGGACCACAACCAGCCATGTGCTTACTTGCAAAAGCTTCAGAAGGCTGGCTCTAGCATCGACGACTTGGTCATGCATGCATGAGGAATTTGCACACGCTTGCGAAGAAGAAGCATGTCATTGGCATCGAGAATGTCAAATTCCTCAAGGATCACTTATGCGGAGCCTATGAAGCTGGGAAGATGACCAAGGCCAAGCATCTAGCGAAGACTATCATGACCACCACTCTCCCATTTGAATTGCTTCACATGGATCTCTTTGGTCCTAATCATTATTCTGCTATCTCAAATGAAGCATCTCAATATGGCTTCGTTATTGTTGATGATTATTCTCATCACACATGGGTACACCTTGTTACTTACAAACATGAAGTGCAGGAAGTCTTCAAATGATTTTCCTCGAGGGCTTCAACCAACTTTGGTGTGAAGATCAAGCACATCAGAAGTGACAATGGCACTGAGTTCAAGAATTCTGGTCTCGATGACTATCTTGATGAACTTGGTATCACTCATGAGTTATCTGCTCCTTACACTCCTCAGCAGAATGGCATCGTGGAGCGCAAGAACAGGACTCTTGCTGAGATGGCTCGCACTATGCTTGATGAATACAAAACGCCTCGTCGTTTCTGGACTGGGGCAATTGATACTATGTGCCACATCATCAACAGAGTATATCTTCACAAATTCTTCAAAAAGACTGCCTATAAACTCCTCACTGATAAGAAACCCAATGTAAGTTATTTAAAAGTCTTCGGTGCTAAATGTTGGATTAGAGATCCTCATCACAACTAAAAATTTGCACCGAAAGCACATGAAGGTTTTATGCTTGGTTACGGAAAGGACTCGCACACCTACAGAGTCTTCAACAACGTTCTTCACAAAGTTGTTGAAACTGTAGATGTGCGGTTCGATGAAACTAATGGCTCGCAAAGAGAGCACCTACCTACTGTGATAGATGAACCAGCACCTGAGGAAACTATCAAGTTCAAGGCTACTGAGGATGTCATTCCTACTAAAGAATCTGCTAAAGAATTCATTCCAGAACATGAAGAACGTCAAGCTAATGCACCTGAAGAAAATGCTGAAGAAAATGGTGCTGAAGAAAACGCTGATCAAACTCTTCAACGACAACCAGCTCATCCTCGCATTGCAAAAGAAGTGCAAGTTGAAAAGATCATCAATGACATCAAAGCGTCAGGTCCTCTCACACGCTCAAAAGCTTCACATTTGTCTAACTTTTGTGGGCAGTATGCTTTTGTCTCTATTACAGAGCCCACTAAGGTAGATGAAGCATTTCTGGAGCCTGAGTGGATTCAGGCCATGCAAGAAGAATTACATCAGTTCGAGCTTAACAATGTCTGGGAACTGGTCAAACGTCCAGATCCTCGCAAGCATAATATCATCGGCACAAAGTGGATCTACCGCAACAAGCAAGATGAAAATGGCCTTGTGGTGAGGAATAAGGCACGGCTTGTAGCTCAAGGCTACACACAGGTTGAAGGAATTGATTTCGATGAAACTTTTGCACCTGTTGCTAGACTTGAGGCTATTCGCATATTACTTGCTTATGCTAACCATCATGATATCACTCTATATCAAATGGATGTGAAAAGTGCATTCCTCAATGGTAAGCTTGAGGAAGAAGTGTATGTTGCTCAACCCCGAGATTTTGAAGATCCAAAGAATCCTGACAAAGTCTTCACACTCAACAAGGCCCTCTATGGCCTCAAGCAGGCCCCACGGGCTTGGTATGATACTTTGAAGGAACTCTTCATGAAGAAAGGCTTCAAACCCGGTTCACTCGACCCTACTCTTTTCACTAAATCTTATGATGGTGAATTGTTTGTGTGCCAAGTATATGTTGATGATATTATCTTTGGCTATACTGACCAACGTTATAGTGATGAATTTGACTATATGATGAGTGAAGAATATCAAATGTCTAGGATGGGAGAGTTGAAATTCTTCTTAGGTCTTCAAATTCGTCAACAACACAATGGCATATTCATATCTCAGGAGAAATACCTCAAGGATGTACTGAGGAAATTCGGCATGCAAGATTGCAAAGGCGTCAAAATTCCTTATTATACTTATGTGCATCTAACCTATGCAATGGCCATCTATGCACTTCGATCATAAGGTATACCGCTCCATGATAGGTTCCTTATTATACTTATGTGCATCTAGGCCAGATATAATGCTTAGTGTTTGCATGTGTGCCCGATTTCAAGCTGCACCGAAGGAATCACACCATAAGGCTGTGAAGCATATTCTTCGATATCTAGCTCACACACCAACACTTGGATTATGGTACCCCAAGGGCTCGGCTTTTGATCTTGTTGGATATTCTGACTCTGACTATGCCGGTGATCGTGTGGATCGCAAGTCAACATCTGGTACATGTCATTTCCTCGGACGATCTTTGGTCTGTTGGTCCTCGAAGAAACAGAACTGCGTATCACTATCTACTGCTGAAGCTGAGTACATTGCCGCTGGTTCTTGCTGTGCCCAATTGCTATGGAAGAAGCAAACTCTCAAGGACTACGGCTTCAACATGGAGAATGTAGCTCTCTTCTGTGACAATGAGAGTGCCACCAAGATTGCTCACAACCCAGTTCAGCACTCGAAGACAAAGCACAATCAGATTCGTCATCATTTTCTTCGTGAGCATGTGTTGAAGGGCGACATTTCTATTGAGCATGTGAAGACTGAAGAACAGCTAGCCGATATCTTCACAAAGCCCTTGGATGAGAAGAGATTTAGCAAGTTGCGGTGTGAGCTAAATATCTTAGAGTCTTCGAATGTTCTTTGAAAAGGACACTCATCCTAACACTTATGCAAAATTGATGACTTAGATGTGCAACACATGAAGAAACGTTTTTCTTCAATCAATGAAGAATAACACTCTTAGTGTGAAGAAATTAACGAAGAATTTGATTCTCAGAACCCTACGATAATTGTACGCGGTATCTGAAATCATCATTCTTATACGGTGGGTCACGCCACCACCAAAAGTTGAAATTCCTTGAATTATTCATATTCTTCAACTTTGCATAGTCTTCACTGGTTCCGTCGTTTTTCTTCATTGGCTATATATATATATATATATATATATATATATATATATGAGTTTATGTCCTCTACAGCATTCACTTATTGCTATTTCTTCAAGTTGGTTTTCAGCTAAGTGAATGTGATCGGACCCTTCCCCTCTATGCTATACTCAACCCAATCTGTTCACAAATTCTTCATGTGCATTCTATTTGAAACTCGTTCAAAATCTTCACTGTGTCCTTGTCAGCTGAAGAAATTGTGAATGGAACTTTAAAACCTATCTTATCGAAATTTTCGGTTTTGCCGTTCAAACCGTTCCGCATCCCTCGATACACTTATCCACTCACCCACGATCTAACACGATCTCCACCTCTCACTACGTGGGTGACACATGTCATGCGAATGAGAAGGGTCAGGGGCACGTTCATCCAATTTCTTCGGGCGAGCAGTTTTTCACCGTGGCTATAAATACCCCTCCTTCCCTTCCTCACTTCTTTTACTCCGCTCGACCTCTCTCTCCAGCTCGAGCTTCTCAAACCCTAGTGCCACCGCTACTTCATCACCGCCGGTGAGGAAGAGCTTCACTGCCTCGACCTCGTCGCCGACGTACTCGCGCCGACCGCGGACATCTTCACTCCGCCACCGTCGTAGCCGTCTTCCTCCGCCAAGTTAGGGCATGGAAGATTTGCACAGACGAACTTCACATCTCCTCACTCCAGTTCATCGTGTTCTTCATCCAGGGTAAATAAAAGTTACTTTTACTGCCCTCGTTGATTCGAATGATTATCTACAAAATCTTCAAAAGTGTTTTTTTCTTCATATCTTCACACACTGAACACCTCACAAGTCATATGTTCTTGATTCGTTTCTCTAAGCATCATTTTTCTTCAAGATTCCTCAATTGTGTGGATCATCGATCTATACAACTCTGGAACCTAAGACAAAGAACGCTTAGTGAAAATCTTCAAGACTCATCTGGTCAAATTCCTCAAACCTGTTCATTTTGAAAAACCTTCTGAGAACGCATATGACCTCTCCAAATTCCTCGCAACTATACTCTGTTCACAGGTACACATGTCAGCTGCTGAATCACTAGGCTCTCATCAACTTAACTCATTTGCAGTGTTCCTCGAAGAAAAGTTGCATACTTCTTCAGAGAATTCGATTGTTCAAATTCCTCAACTAAAGAAAATGGCTGATGGTAAAAGGCCATAGAAGGGAGGAAAGAGGCCTGAGGTAAATACAGCGTTTGAGATCCCTGATGACATATATGCTGGGTACTGCACACCTACTGAGGAAACCAAGAATGAGCGCAAAGTACGTATTCAGAAGATAGAGAGGAGATGGGCAAGAGAATGGAGGGAGTACAGATATGTCACTCCTAAGTATATGAAGAAATTCGCACTCAATCCTCCATGCCCAAGAGCTCCATTGGCACCTGGCCAAATAGCAGATCCCACCAGCCTCAAGCGAGGTGAGGACTATCCTGATGAATGGGCCAAGTGCCAAGCCAAGCTGGCTAAGCAAGCCAGAGAAGCAGTGAGGAAATTTAATGAAGACTCTGCTGCTACTGCTACCTCTGCTGAGGTCCTTGTTGTCAAGCAAAAGAAGGCTATGTCAAAGAAGCCTGCGCACAAGCCAAGTGCTTCCTCAGCAATGCCCTCACGGCCAGAATCATCAAAGCCCTCACAGCCAATTCCTCATGCTGCTCCTATTCCTCCAAAGTCCTCAGCTCCTCCACCAAAGCCTTCAGCTGTTCCGACCAAATCCTCAGCACCTGTGCATCTTGCTTCGTGCCAAAGGACTGCCGGCATCTCCATTGCCTCAGGTGTCTCAGCTAGTTCCTCAGCTGCACCAAGTTCCTCAGCTGGCCCCTCACTACTGAAGACAAAGGCCACTGCTGGACGAGGTCCACGCCCAAGTCCTCAAAAGAAGCAAGTCGCTTTCCAAGTGCCGTCTGATGAAGACGAAGCTGATGATGATGAACTTGCAGAAATCATCAGAGACAGGCATGTCAGGGCCGCTAGAGCCAATGGATCAGAGGTGCCACTGCTTTTGGATCCCAAGCTGATCCTCGACTACATTGATGATTGGCACAAGAACCCCAACACTCCCTTGCCCGACTTCAAGCTGACTCCTGGCCAAAGTCACATGCTGACCCACTTCATTCAAGAAGAAAAGTGGAAATTTGAGAAGGCCAAGCAGATCAAAAAAGCGCAGTACAAGAAAGAGCGCTATCTGAAGAAAAACGTTGTCTCTATGACAACTGAAGAACTTGTCACTACTCAGACTGAGATTAAGAAACTCAGTGATGACTTTGAAGCATATCGCGCTGATTGGCTTGGAGCCAAGGTTTGTTTTGTGAAACTTGCGGATAACTTCACTTCCAATGTTGCAGCCCCAACGCAACAGGAAATTCCTCAGGCTGAAGCATCTGCTCAGCCTACTGAAGAAAATGCCAGCACCGCTGATGACAATCAGGATGCTAAAGATAATGTGAGTTCCAGGGCTGATGACTGCATTCCAGCCGCTGAAGAAATTGCCAGGGCACCCACTAGTGGTGTGCCTGAAGAAACTGAAGAACTCAGGGAAACTGCATCAGTTGTGCCTAAAGAAAATCAACCAGATTCCTCAGCTTCTCCTGCACCAACTTTAACTTCAATCCTTCCATCTGCATCGGATGTGAAGAAGACCAAGGCTGCAGAGTGTTCTACAGTGAAGAAAAGGAAAGCATCAGCTGCTTCAGATTCTTCAGCTCCGAAGAAAATGAAGCCTATGACAAGCTCATTTGCAAATCCGATTGATGTTGTTCCCATCTCAACCAGGCCATCAAAGGACCTTGTTACTTTTGATGAAGAATATGTGATCCCCAGCGGATCTGATGAAGAAACTCATTCTGCTGCTTCGTCTGAACCATTGGATGAAGAAATTGAAGTGGATGTGATCCCTTCAACACCTATCATCTCCTCTCCTATGCCTCAGTTCACAGCTGAAGAGGCTGGCGTTGAAGAAATGGAAGATGATGATGTGGACATTGGCTGCTCCACACCCGTCATCAGTGATGAATTCTGGGAAAGTCAGCATCCAAACTCTCCAATGTTCACCCCTCTACAGCAAATTCCTCAGTCCCCCACACAAACTGTTCACATGGGCTCTGAAGAAACTCATCCCACTGCATATGTCCATGAGGAAATTCCAGCCACTAGCGCTGATGAAACTGTTGCTGCTGCACAACCAACTACGCAGACTGCCACTGAGGAAGAACCAGAAATTCCTCAGCCTGAAGAACCTGCGATTGAGATTCCTAAGGTTGTGATGCAACTCACTAACACTCCTCTGCCAAAGCCAAAGGATCCATTCTCGCGCAAGCAAAAGTTCAAGGCTGATGATTTCTTCGGCGAGCACGTATTCTTCGAAGATTACAACCCATATGACTCTGCTCACATTAGGAAGAGGTGTTTCTGGACTGCTAGTCAAGCCAATTTCTATTCCTCAGTGCTATTCAACAAGGAGAAGATTTTCTACCATGAGCATATTCCTCACGTGGATATGGAATCTC
This sequence comes from Triticum aestivum, assembly GCF_018294505.1. Taxonomy (NCBI): domain Eukaryota; kingdom Viridiplantae; phylum Streptophyta; class Magnoliopsida; order Poales; family Poaceae; genus Triticum; species Triticum aestivum. The sequence goes on from NC_057809.1 coordinate 211,811,494, forward strand.
TGCCGTGCTTCGCACCAGTCCTCAGTGTTCTTCACGATGCTGGGCTGCTCAACTTTTGCTCTGACATTTGCGATTGGAATGAAGAACTGATTCTTCAATTCTATGCAACGCTGCACATCACCGGAGATCCTGAAGATGTGAATTCATGGGTGCTGGACTGGATGTCTGAAAACACTCACTACACTGCACCAGCCTCTGAATTGCTTCGTGCTCTACCACTCAGTCCTCCCCTTGAAGAAGCTCGCTGCATCTACAGTGAACCTGAGCTCACGCATCATTACTTGCAGGTGCTGATGAAACCTTTGAAGCCAGGTCAAGCACCAAGAACCAAATTCCTTGTGAAGGAATTGTTGTACGTGCCCAGAACTATCTATCGTATTCTTATGAGGACAATCAGTCCTATCAAAGGCCACGACTCATCTGATGAGGAAATTGTTGGCATCATGAAGAATCTGGTATTCAACATCATTCATGGCATTCCTGTCAATTATCACGATTTCTTCATGAGGACTATGGCCAATGTTGCACTGTCTCCGTTTGAGCTGAAGCCTTATGCACCTTGGATCATGAGATTCCTCAGGACAAGGTCTTCACTCAACTACAAAGCTTATTTCCAGAATCATCTCAGCTACTTGCCCCCAATTGAAGTCCTCAAGCAGACATATTCCTCAGTTGATGGAAAGGGCAAGGCACCAACTGTAATTGATGAAGGCATTCGTCCATTGGATGGTCAGTTTCGCAAAGTTGCATCTTATTCCACCAATGATGACTCTGCCACACATGACTCTGCCAATGCACCTAAGTCCACTCCTCAAGCCACTGCTCCTCGCGTGATGACTGACCGTGAACTTCTGCTTAGTCTTCACCAGAAGGTGGATCGAAATCACAAATGGGTTAAGCGTCAGTTTGGTTCACTTCTTCACAACATGACTGCCACACACAATGAAGTGAAGAAAAACCACTACTACCTCCATCAAGTCTTCGGTCGCACCTGGGCAATCCTGTCACATCTATATGGTGAAGAAGATCTGAAGAACATGGGTCTTAATGAAGATTTTGACTGGTCTACACCTCCTCCGAAGAAATTCAAGAAGGTCAAGGTTCCTTCTCTGGTGGCCAGCTCATATTCTTCATCGCGCGACACTGATGAACATGAAGATTTGGACGACACTGCGGCAGGCCCTACATCAACAAACGACCCCAACAACACCGGCGCTCCTTCATCAACATGATTATCTTCAGGGGCGTTAGTCCTCATTTTCGATCCTTTTGGTCATTCGATGACAAAGGGGGAGAAATATGAGTTAGTCTTCAAGCGGGTCTACTATATGGGCGTTTTTATCTGCTAAGTTACAACTCTCGTTCTTCTGAAACTTTATTGGATCGAGTTGTAATCTTAAACCTGATGGTGCTCTGATACTTTTGATGCATTGTTCTCTGATACTCTTGATGCACTATTCTGCATGTTTATTCCTCGTTAAATATTATTGCACGCATGCTGAATTTCATCAGGCACCATATTTCATCATGCATTTCAAATTCTTCGTATTATATGTTAAATGCATGTATGAATTACAAGATATAGGGGGAGATCTCCATGATTCAACTCTTCAAGTGTGCATTGCTTCAAAAGAAAATTCCTCACTATGCACATCTTTAGGGGGAGTTCTTCTATATCTTGCAATCAAATTCCTCAATATCAGTATTTACACTTCATATGTTTATTCCCGTTGAAAACTTAACCTATATTGTCATCAATCACCAAAAAGGGGGAGATTGTAAGTGCATCTAGTGCCCCTTAGTGATTTTGGTGTATTGAAGACTTATAGGTTAAGGGACTAATGCGTGTGTGAGTGTACACAAGTCTATAAGTCTATGAGGAGTTTGACATTTACAGGAAAAGTCGACCCCTAAAAATGAATATCTTCGACTGAAGATTTTGGTATTTCTAAAGACTTTCATGAAGACTTTGAAAGTGAAGAAATTGGTGTGTCCGTGAAGACTTGATATTCATGCGAGAAATATGAAGCTTGAAGACTTTCGTTTTCATAGTTTTGTTTTTCTCTTTCTTGAGTCATAGGAAACACCGTACTGTTAAAGGGGGTCGAGGGAATACTAAGGAAAAATTTCCATGTGATGCTCAACTCAAAATCCTACACCTACCAATCCCTTCGAGTGAAGCCATTGGAAATCTCATACAGTTCAGTCAATTTCTTTAGTGACAGAGACGAAGTTCTTCTGGTCTCTGAGGAATTTGTCCTGACTAAGGAGTTAGGAATTCGCCAATGCGGATTGCCTACACAGTGAAGAACATGATAGCCCTGAGGATTTTACTACTCAAAATTCCGACTGTTGCTGTGCTATGCGCCAGCTGTCCCAAAATATATATCCACCTAACGGTCATATCATTGAAGGGCATTTATGTCTTATCATGTCAGGCTGCTCCCTAGGATATAAATAGCCGCCCCCTACAACCACTAGCTGGTTGGATGCTCCAAGAGAAACTGACACTTGTCATTTGAGAGCAACCCATCCTCCGAGGACTTTGAGCGAAAATCATCAAGTGAGGAAAAACCAAGAACCCAAAACCCAAACACCTACAAAGCCCAAGTGATTGAGCATCACTGAAGAGATTGATCCTGAGTGGATCCGACGCTTGTTACCTTTGAAGACTGTGCTTCTTCCAGACGGTTAGGCGTCATGGTCTAGAGCATCCAAGAGGAATTGTGGATCGCCGAGTGACCAAGTCTGTGAAGGTTTGGAAGTCGCCTGAAGACTTACCACGAGTGATTGGACGAGGTCTGTGTGACCTTAGTTCAAGGAGAATACGGTGAGGACTGGGTGTCTTGGAATAAGTGTCCTTGACTGGGTGTCCGGGACTGTGTGTCCTCGAGTTTAAATACTCAGCTGCTCCAACCAGACGTACAACTGAGACAGCAGTTGGAACTGGTCTACCAAATCATTGTCTTCACCGAGCTTACTGGTTTTATTTCCTCAACTCTTTCATTTCCTCATAACTGTGTTGTATGTTTGTTCATATCTGTGTTTGAAGACTTTGACTGAAGACTTTCTCAATTTCCTCAGTTCAATTTCTTCAGTCTGTTTGTCTTCATCCTGTGTTATCCTGTGATTACTCTTCCTGTACTCTGTGTCTGTCTTCATTTCATCATGATGACTATGCTTGTATTCTGTTATTTTACCTTTGAGTACTTATTCTGCTGCTAGTAGTTCTTCGCTAAGGAATTTCCTCACCGGCAAATTCCTCAGTGAAGAATTTCATAAAAATCGCCTATTCACCCCCCCCCCTCTAATCGATATAACACACTTTCAATTATTACTACTACAGCAGAAAAATAAACTACTACTAATTTTTTTGGTTTTTCTTAAAGTTTAACAAACACACAAGAAAAAAGCAGGAAAAGGAAAATAAACTAGCATGGATATTACAGTGAAAAAGTATGAGCACCGACATCTAGCAATGAGTGTGTGTGAACATAAATGTAATGTCGGTGAGAGATACGTACTCCCCCAAGCTTAGGCTTTTGGCCTAAGTTGGTTTATGGCCACGGCTGGCCTGGCGGATATCCATAATAATAGTTGTTGGGGTCGTACTGGGATGAGGAAGGATAGTTGGGATCATACTAATGTGCAGCGGTTATCGCCTGCTGAGCTGCAGCGTGGAGTCGAGCTGCCGCCGCTCTCCTCTTGTACTCTTCTGCCTCCTCTCTGGTAATAACATATCTTCCTTTTGTCTGTGAATCAAAGAAGGCAGGAGCAGGGAGAGTAATACGGAAAACACGTCGTTTATCAAAAATTAATCGATATAAGAGAGGTGATTGAGGCCTCTCGACAAACTGGTGCGAAGCCTTAGAGTTATAATCTAAATATATAGGAGGCAACTCCATATCACCCTCATGAATATCTATCTCAAGAAAACGAGCTAAGCGGGTTACATAAATTTCTCCTAAGAAATCTCCATTATGTCTATTATGATGCAACCTACGAGCTACAATGGCTCCCATATGATAAGATTGGTCTCCTAACACAGCACTCCTAAGAATGCTAAGATCAGGGACACACATATGACAAGCTTCATCCTTAGCATTTATGCATCTACCAATGAAGAGAGCAAAATAATGTATAGCAGGAAAGTGAATGCTCCCTATGGTAGCCTGCGTTATATCTCTAGATTCCCCCACAGTTATACTAGCAAGAAAGTTTCTAAATTCAGATTTAGGGGGATCCCTAACACTACCCCATGATGGAAGTTCGCAAGCAGAAATGAAATCCTCTAGGTCCATGGTATAAGATTTGTCATAAAGATCAAACATGACTGAAGGAGAATTACGAGAAGATGAATACTCAGACCTCCTCACAAATGAACTTGTGAGATCATGATACTGGGGGCATTTTTTAGCCTCAAAATCCTCAAGACCGGCATTGCGCAAATATGCTTTGAATTCTTCTTTAATACCCGCACGGCCCATAAAATTTTCCGACGGTCATTCGCAAGGCCGTACTGGAGCGTCTTTTGGTGGATCCTCGTCAGCATCGCGCATAGCAATCCTGGGTCCTTGCTTCTTAGAGGAACCACCTTGGAACATCTTCCTAAACATATTGTTTTTCTCTGAAAAATTCTGAAATTTTTAGTAACTTCAAACAAAATTGAACCAACTTCAATAAAACTGATAGCAACTACTCCTACAAGTGCCTAGAGCCTATATCAAGCATCAAAACTACCTTTGACCATATAAATTTGACATGCAAGATCAAGAATAGGGTCACCTAAGCAGCACAAATTTGCAAATAATAAAGCACTAGAACAAAAACTAATTGGACCAATGGAGGAGTCACATACCCAGGAACAATCTCCCCAAGCAGTTTTGCGAGAGGTGCTTTGAGCAAGGAGATCGAAAATCACAGCAAAAGTGGCCGGAACTCGTGCTTGAGTTGGTTTTTCGGGTTTGTGTGAGACAGAGGAAGAAGATGGGTGCTGGGATAAGTGGAGGAGGGCCACCGTGGGCCCACGAGGCAGGGGGCGTGCCCTAGAGGGGGGGCGCCCACCACCCTCGTGGCCAGGTGGCAGCTCCTCCCGCGGTAATTTTTGCACAGTAAATCCTCAAATATTTCCCGAAAAAATCATATTAAATTGGCCTGGCATTATCAGGACTTTTATTTTCGGGATATTTTTATATTGCATGGATAAGTCAGGAAACAGACAGAAAAATACTATTTTTACTTTATTTAATATAAATAACAAAAAGTATAGAGAGGGTACAGAAGTTCGTGCTTCTAGTTTCATCCATCTCATGCTCATCAAAAAGAATCGACTAACAAGGTTGATCAAGTCTTGTTAACAAACTCATTCCGATAATCATGAAATCGGAGAAATTTCGAATAACACTAAGTAACCTCCACGGGGATATGCACATCCCCAATAATAAGAATATCATATTTCTTCTTGACAGTAGGAAGAGGAAATTCAAAACCTCCAAATATAATCGATGGAATTTTTCCAATAGAGTTGCTACTATGAACTTGAGGTTGTTTCCTCGGGAAGTGTATCATATGCTCATTACCATTAACATGAAAAGTGACATTGCCTTTGTTGCAATCAATAACAGCCCCTGCAGTATTAAGAAAAGGTCTTCCAAGAATAATAGACATACTATCATCCTCGGGAATATCAAGAATAACAAAGTCCGTTAAAATAGTAACGTTTGCAACCACAATGGGCACATCCTCACAAGTACCGACAGGTATAGCAGTTGATTTATCAGCCATTTGCAAAGATATTTCAGTAGGTGTCAGCTTATTCAAGTCAAGTCTACGATATAAAGAGACAGGCATAACGCTAAGACCGGCTCCAAGATCACATAAAGCAGTTTTAATATAATTTCTTTTAATGGAGCAAGGTATAGTAGGTACTCCGGGGTCTCCAAGTTTCTTTGGTATTCCACCCTTAAAAGTATAATTAGCAAGCATGGTGGAAATCTCAGCTTCCGGTATCTTCTTTTATTAGTAATGATATCCTTCATATATTTAGCATAAGGATTTGTTTTAAGCACATCAGTTAATCTCATACGCAAAAAGATAGGCCTAATCATTTCAGCAAATCACTTAAAATCCTCATCATCCTTTTTCTTGGATGGTTTCGGAGGAAAAGGCATGGGTTTCTGAATCCAAGGTTCCCTTTCTTTACCATGTTTCCTAGCAACAAAGTCTCTTTTATCATAACGTTGATTCTTTGATTGTGGGTTATCAAGATCAACACCAGGTTCAATTTCTACATCATTGTCATTACTAGGTTGAGCATCATCATGAACATCATTATTAATATTTTCATTAGGTTCATGTTCATTACCAGGTTGTGTTTCAGCATCAGACATAGATATATCATTTGGATTATCAGGTGGTTCAGCAATAGGTTCACTAGAAGTTTGCACAATTCTGTCATTTTTCTTCTTCTTCTTTTTAGAAGAACTAGGAACATCAATATTATTTCTATGAGAATCTTGCTCGATTCTCTTAGGATGGCCTTCAGGATACAAAGGTTCCTGAGTCATTCTACCAGTTCTAGTAGCCACTCTAACAGCATAATCATTTTTCTTATTATTCATTTCATTAAGCACTTCTTTTTGAGCCTTAAGTACTTGTTCTACTTGAGTGGTAACCATAGAAGCATGTTGCTAACAAGTTTAAGTTCACCTTTAATATTAGCCATATAATCACCCAGGCGTCTAATCATATAAGCATTTTCTTTTAATTGTCTACCAAAATAAGCATTGAAGTCGTCTTGCTTATACATAAAGTCATCAAACTCATCCAAGCATTGACTAGCAATTTTAGTAGGAGGGACTTCAGCTTTATCATATCTATAGAGAGAATTTACCTTTACTACGTGTGTCGGGATATCGGGATCGGGAGGTTCTTCAGTGAATAAATAATTGAGATCATATGTTTCTTCAACAGGCGGTGAATTAAGACCATGTATTTCTTCAATAGGAGGTAAATTCTTAACATCTTCAGCTTTAATACCCTTTTATTTCATAGATTTCTTTGCCTCTTGCATATCTTCGGGACTGAGAAATAAAACACCTCTCTTCTTCAGAGTTGGTTTAGGAATAAGATCATTAATTGGAGCAGGAGCTGGCTCAGGAATTGGCTCCGGAGGTGTCCAATTATTTTCATTTGTCAACATATTATTCAATAGAATTTGAGCTTCATCCGGTGTTCTTTCCCTGAAAACAGAACCATCACAACTATCCAGGTAATCTCTGGAAGCATCGGTTAGTCCATTATAAAAGATATCAAGTATTTCATTTTTCTTAAGAGGATGATGAGGCAAAGCATTAAGTAATTGGAGAAGCCTCCCCCAAGCTTGTGGGAGACTCTCTTCTTTAATTTGCACAAAATTATATATATCCCTTAAAGCAGCTTGTTTCTTATGAGCAGGGAAATACTTAGCGGAGAAGTAATAAATCATATCCTGGGGACTACGCACACAACCAGGATCAAGAAAATTAAACCATATCTTAGCATCACCCTTTAATGAGAATGGAAATATTTTAAGGATATAAAAGTAACGAGTTCTCTCATCAGTAGTGAACAAGGTGGCCATATCATTTAATTTAGTAAGATGTGCCACAATAGTTTCAGATTCATAACCATGAACAGGATCATATCCAACTAAAGTAATTATATCAGGATCAACAGAGAATTCATAATCCTTATCGGTAACACAGATAGGTGAAGTAGCAAAAGCAGGGTCAGGTTTCATCCTAGCATTTAGAGATTGCTTATTCCATTTAGCTAATAACCTCTTAAGTTCGTATCTATCTTTGCAAGCTAAAATAGCTAAAGGGGCTTCTTGATCAAAAACATAACCCTCAGGAATAACAAGTGATTCTTCATCATCACTTTCATCAGTATTATCAGATTCAATATTTTCAATCTCTCCATTGTTGAGGAAATCGTTACCTGGTAGCTTCTCGGTCGGCTGGTGAGTAGGGGATTAATAGGCTAATCGGCCATTTAATCAATTAATCGGATGATTTATCGGGTAATCGGCTACTCGGGGACCCTATGAGTAGGGATTAATCGGCAAGTTAACTGGTTAATCGGATGAATTCTTGAACAGGGAATCTCTCTAGCCCTAGCAAGTTGTTCATCAAGGAATTCACCAAGTGGCACAGTAGTATCAAGCATAGAAGTAGTTTCATCATAAGTATCATGTATAGCAGAAGTAGCATCATCAATATCATGCGACATATCAGAACGAATAGCAGAAGGAGTTTTAGGTGTCGCAAGCTTACTCAAAACAGAAGGTGAATCAAGTGGAGAGCTAGATGGCAGTTCCTTACCTCCCCTCGTAGTTGAGGGATAAATCTTGGTTCTTGGATCTTTCAAGTTCTTCATAATGATAAGCAGATATAAATCCCAAGTGACTCAAAGAATAGAGCTATGCTCCCCGGCAACGGCGCTGATACGGCTCCGTCGTATCTACTTTTCCAAACACTTTTGCCCTTGTTTTGGACTCTAACTTGTATGATTTGAATGGAACTAACCCGGACTGATGCTATTTTCAGCAGAATTGCCATGGTGTTGTTTTATGTGCAGAAAACAAATATTCTCGGAATGACCTGAAACTCCACGGAACATCTTAGAAAAAATAATAAAAAATCCTCGCCAAAGATGAAGACCAGGGGCCCCACACCCTGTCCACGAGGGTGGGGGCGCCCCCCCCCCCCCAGGGCACGCCCCCCTACCTCGTGGGCCCCCTGGATGCCCTCCGACGCCAACTCCAACTCTATATATTTGCTTTCGGAGAGAAAAAATTAGAGAAAAGAAATCATCGCGTTTTACGATACGGAGCCGCCGCCAAGCCCTAAAACCTCTCGAGAGGGCTGATCTGGAGTCTGTTCGGGGCTCCGGAGAGGGGGATTCGTCGTCGTAGTCATCATCAACCATCCTCCATCACCAATTTCATGATGTTCACCGTCGTGCGTGAGTAATTCCATCGTAGGCTTGCTGGACGGTGATGGGTTGGATGATATTTATCATGTAATCAAGTTAGTTTTGTTAGGGTTTGATCCCTAGTATCCATTATGTTCTAAGATTGATGTTGCTATGACTTTGCTATGCTTAATGCTTGTCACTAGGGCCCGAGTGCCATGATTTCAGATCTGAACCTATTATGTTTTCATGAATATATGTGAGTTCTTGATCCTATCTTGCAAGTCTATAGTGACCTACTATGTGTTATGATCCGGCAACCCCGAAGTGACAATAATCGGGACCACTCCCGGTGATGACCATAGTTTGAGGAGTTCATGTATTCACTATGTGCTAATGCTTTGTTCCGGTTCTCTATTAAAAGGAGGCCTTAATATCCCTTAGTTTCCAATAGGACCCCGCTGCCACGGGAGGGTAGGACAAAAGATGTCATGCAAGTTCTTTTCCATAAGCACGTATGACTATATACGGAATACATGATTACATTACATTGATGAATTGGAGCTAGTTCTGTGTCACCTTATGTTATGACTGTTACATGATGAACCGCATCCGGCATAATTATCCATCACTGATCCGGTGCCTACGAGTTTTCCATATACTGGTTTACGCTTATTTACTTTCCCGCGGCTACTGTTACAATCACTAAAAAATACCAAAAACATTACTTTTGTTGTCTTTACTTTTGTTGCCGCTACCAATACTATCATATTACTTTGGTACTAAACACTTTGCTGCAGATACTAAGTTTCCAGGTGTGGTTGAATTGACAACTCAGCTGCTAATACTTGAGAATATTCTTTGGCTCCCCTTGTGTCGAATCAATAAATTTGGGTTGAATACTCTACCCTCGAAAGCTGTTGCGATCCCCTATACTTGTGGGTTATCAAGACAAATTTCTGGCGCCGTTGCCGGGGAGCATAGCTCTATTCTTTGAGTCACTTGGGATTTATATCTGCTTATCACTATGAAGAACTTGAGAGATCCAAAAACCAAGATCTATCCCTCAACTACGAGGGGAGGTAAGGAAGTGTCATCTAGCTCTGCACTTGATTCACCTTCTGTTATGAGTAAGTTAGCGACACCTAAACCTGCTTCTGCTATTCGTTCCGATATGTCACATGTTATTGATGATGCCACTTCTGCTATGCATGATACTTATGATGAAACTGCTTCTATGCCTGATACTAATGTACCCCTTGGTGAATTTCTTGATGAACAAATTGCTAGGGCTAGAGAAAAAGAAATTATTGAATCTGAATACGATGATGATAGTGATGATGAAAATATGCCTGTTATCCCCGAGGGCTATCTTTTTGATATGGAATCTTCTGCCGCTATTTTAGCTTGCAAAGATAGATATGAGCTTAATAGGTTATTAGTTAAATGGAACAAAGAATCACTTAGAGATAAAATGAAATCCGGCCCTGCTTTTTCTACTTCACCTATCTATGTTCCTGATAAGGATTATGAATTCTCTGTTGATCCTGATATAATTACTTTGGTTGAATCTGATCCGTTTTATGGCTATGAATCTGAAACTGTTGTGGCACTAAGTTAAATGATATAGCCACCATGTTTACTAATGATGAGAGATTGCGTTACTTTTATATACTCAAAATATTTCCATTCTCATTAAAGGGTGATGCTAAGATATGGTTTAATTCTCTTGATCCTGGTTGTGTGCGCAGTCCCCAGGATATGATTTGTTACTTCTCTGCTAAATATTTCCCTGCTCATAAGAAACAAGCTGCTTTGAGGGAAATATACAACTTCGTGCAAATTAAAGAAGAGAGTCTCCCACAAGCTTGGGGGAGGCTTCTCAAGTTACTTAATGCTTTGCCTGATCATCCTCTTAAGAAACCTGAAATACTTGATATCTTTTATAATGGACTAACCGATGCTTCCAGAGATTACCTGGATAGTTGTGCTGGTTCTCTTTTCAGGGAAAAAACACCGGATGAAGCTGAAATTCTATTGAATAATATGTTGACAAATGAAAATAATTGGGCACCTCCGGAGCCAGCTCCTGCTCCAATTACTGAGTCTATTCCTAAACCAACTCTGAAGAAGAGAGGTGTTCTATTTCTCAGTCCCGAAGATATGCAAGAGGCAAAGAAATCTATGAAAGAAAAAGGTATTAAAGCTGAAGATGTTAAGAATTTACCTCCTATTGAAGAAATACATGGTCTTAATATACCGCCTGTTGAAGAAACATATGATCTCAATTCTTTATTTACTGAAGAACCTCCTGATCTCGATATCCCGACACAGGTAGTAAAGGTAAATTCTCTCTATAGATATGATAAAGCTGAAGTCCCTCCTACTAAAATTGCTAGTCAGTGCTTGTATGAGTTTGATAACTTTATGTTTAAGCAAGGCTACTTCAATGCTTATTTTGGTAGACAATTAAAAGAAAATGCTTATATGATTAGATGCTTGGGTGATTATATGGCTAATATTAAAGGTGAACTTAAACTTGTTAGCAAACATGCTTCTATGGTTACCACTCAAGTAGAACAAGTACTTAAGGCTCAAAAAGAAGTGCTTGATGAAATGAATAGTAAGAAAAATGATTATGCTATCAGAGTGGCTACTAGAACTGGTAGAATGACTTAGGAACCTTTGTATCCTGAAGGCCACCCTAAGAGAATCGACCAAGATTCTCAAAGAAATAATATTGATGTTCCTAGTTCTTCTAAAAAGAATAAGAAGAAAAATGATAGAACTGTGCAAACTTCTAGTGAACCTATTGCTGAACCACCTGATAATCCAAACGATATATTTATGTCTGATGCTGAAACATAGTCTGGTAATGAACATGAACCTAATGAAAATATTAATGATGATGTTCATGATGATGCTCAACCTAGTAATGATAATGATGTATAAATTGAACCTGCTATTGATCTTGATAACCCACAATCAAAGAATCAACGTTATGATAAAAGAGACTTTGTTGCTAGGAAACATGGTAAAGAAAGGGAACCTTGGGTTCAGAAACCCATGCCTTTTCCTCCAAAACCATCCAAGAAAAAGGATGATGAGGATTTTGAGCGCTTTGCTGAAATGATTAGGCCTATATTTTTGCATATGCGATTAACTGATGTGCTCAAAACAAATCCTTATGCTAAATATATGAAGGATATCATTACTAATAAAAGAAAGATACCAGAAGCTGATAATTCCACCATGCTTGCTAATTATACTTTTAAGGGTGGAATACGAAAGAAACTTGGAGATCCCAGAGTACCTACTATACCTTGCTCCATTAAAATAAATTATATTAAAACTGCTTTATGTGATCTTGGAGCCGGTGTTAGTGTTATGCCTCTCTCTTTATATCGTAGACTTGACTTGAATAAGCTGACACCTACTGAAATATCTTTGCAAATGGCTGATAAATCAACTGCTATACCTGTCGGTATCTGTGAGGATGTGCCTGTTGTGGTTGCAAACGTTACAATTTTAACGGACTTTGTTATTCTTGATATTCCCGAGGATGATAGTATGTCTATTATTCTTGGAAGACCTTTTCTTAATACTGCAGGGGCTGTTATTGATTGCAATAAAGGCAATGTCACTTTTCATGTTAATGGTAATGAGCATACGGTACACTTCCCGAGGAAACAACCTCAAGTTCATAGTATCAACTCCATTGGAAAAATTCCATCGATTATAATTGGAGGTTTTGAATTTCCTCTTCCTACTGTCAAAAAGAAATATGATATACTTATTATTGGGGATGTGCATATCCCCGTTGAGGTAACTTAGTTCAAAATTTCTCCGGTTTCATGATTATCGGAATGAGTTTGTTGACAAGACTTGATCAACCCTGTTAGTGGATTCTTTTTGATGAGCATGAGATGGATGAAACTAGAAGCACAACCTTCTGTACCCTCTCTATATTTTCTGTTAATTAGTAGAAATAAAGTAAAAAATAGTATTTTTTTGTCTATTTCCTGACTTATCCGTGCAATATAAAAATATCCTGAAAATAAAAGTCCTCATAATGCCATGCCAATTTAATATGATTTTTTCAGAAATATTTGAGGATTTACTGTGCAAAAATTACCGCGGGAGGAGCTGCCACCTGGCCACGAGGGTGGTGGGCACCCCCCCCCCCCCCGCCCTCTAGGGCGCGCCCCTGCCTCGTGGGCCCACGGTGGCCCTCCTCCACTTATCCCAGCACCCATCTTCTTCCTCTGTCTCACACAAACCCGAAAAACCAACTCAAGCACGAGTTCCGGCCACTTTTGTTGTGATTTTCGATCTCCTTGCTCAAAGCACCTCTCGCAAAACTGCTTGGGGAGATTGTTCCTGGGTATGTGACTCCTCCATTGGTCCAATTAGTTTTTGTTCTAGTGCTTTATTCTTTGCAAATTTTTGCTGCTTAGGTGACCCTGTTCTTGAGCTTGCATGTCAAGTTTATATGGTCAAAGGTAGTTTTGATGCATGATATAGGCCCTAGGCACTTGTAGGAGTAGTTGCTATCAGTTTTATTGAAGTTGGTTCACTTTTGTTTGAAGTTACTAAAAATTTCAGAATTTTTCAGAGAAAAACAATATGCTTAGGAAGATGTTCCAAGGTGGTTCTTCTAAGAAGCAAGGACCCAGGATTGCTATGCGCAATGCTGACGAGGATCCACCAAGAGACGCTCCAGTATGGCCTTGCCAATGGCCGTTGGAAAATTTTATGGACCGTGCGGGAATTAAAGAAGAATTCAACGCATATTTGTGCAATTCCGGTCTTGAGGATTTTGAGGCTAACAAATGCCCCCAGTATCATGATCTCACAAGTTCATTTGTGAGGAGGTTTGAGTATTCATCTTCGCGTAATTCTCCTTCAGTCATGTCTGATCTCTATGAGAAATCTTATACCATGGACTTAGAGGATTTCACTTCTGCTTGCAAACTTCCATCATGGGGTAGTGTTAGGGATCCCCCTAAATCTGAATTTAGAAACTTTCTTGCTAGTATAACTGTGGGGGAATCTAGAGATATAACGCAGGCTACCATAGGGAGCATTCAGTTTCCTGCTATACATTATTTTGCTCTCTTCATCGGTAGATGCATAAATGCTAAGGATGAAGCATGTCACATGTGTGTCCCTGATCTTAGCATTCTTAGGAGCGATGTGTTAGGAGACCAATCTCATCATATGGGAGCCATTGTAGCTCATAGGTTGCATCATAATAGACATAATGGAGATTTCTTTGGAGGAATTTATGCAACCCGCTTAGCTCATTTTCTTGAAATAGACATTCGTGAGGGTGATACGGAGTTGCCTCCTGCATATTTAGATTATGACTCTATGGCTTCACACCAGTTTGTCGAGAGGCCTGAATCACCTCTCTTATATCGTTTAATTTTTTATAAACGACGTGTTTTCCGTATTACTCTCCCTGCTCCTGCCTTTTTTGATTCACAGACAAAAAGAAGATATGTTATTACCAGAGAGGAGGCAGAAGAGTACGAGAGGAGAGCGGAGGCAACTCGACTCCACATTGCAGCTCAACAGGCGATAACCGCTGCACATCAGTATGATCCCAACTATTCTTCGTCGCAGTACGACCCCAACTATTATTATGGATATCAGCCAGGACAGCCAAGGCCATAGACCAATTTAGGCCAAAAGCCTAAGCTTGGGGGAGTACGTATTTCTCACCGACATTACATTTATGTTCACACACACTCATTGCTAGATGTCGGTGCTCATACTTTTTCACTGTAATATCCATGCTAGTTTAGTTTCTTTTTCCTTCTTTCTTCTTGTGTGTTTGTTAAACCTTAAGAAAAACCAAAAAGAATTAGTAGTAGTTTATTTTTCTGCTGTAGTAGTAATAACTAAAAAGAAAACCCAAAAATATTTCCCGTTCTTCTTTTGCTTGTTGGGAGCTTTCCCGTGTAAATAGTTTTATTTCTTTTCTTTTCTTTGGGGGTCAGTAGGAGAAGACCATCATTAAATTGATTGAAGTGGCTCTTATATGCATTATTGTTGATTTAACCAAGAGCCCATATTGCCTTGTCTTCTCCTGTTTATTGAATGCTCGCAGATTCCAGCTTAGTCCAATGCATGTACACTCTTATTATTATTCACACCGTTCGGTCATGCAAGTGAAAGGTAATTATGATGATATATGATGGACTGACTAAGATGAGAAAAGCTGGTATGAACTCGACCTCTATTGTTTTTGTAAATATGATGATTCCCTCGTTCTTGATTCAGCCTATTATGAATAAACATGTTTGCAATGACAATTAGAGATCATAGTTGCTTGTGCCATGCTTGATTAGCTATGAGTTATAACGATTTACCTTGTGTGCCAACATGCTATTGAGATGATTATGATGTGGTATGATGGGGTGGTATCCTCCTTTGAATGATTTAAGTGACTTGACTTGGCACATGTTCACGCATGTAGTTGAAACAAAATCAGCATAGCATTCGCGATATTTATGTTCATGGTGGATTATATCCTACTCATGCTTGCATCCAATGTTTACTAATTTTAATGCATGTACAAGGCTGTTGTCGCTCTCTAGTTGGTCGCTTCCCAGTCTTTTGCTAGCCTTCACTTGTACTAAGCGGGAATAATGCTTGTGCATCCAACCCCTTAAACCCCAAAGTTATTCCAGATGAGTCCACTATACCTTCCTATATGCTGTATCTACCTGCCGTTCCAAGTAAATTTGTATGTGCCAAACTCTAAACCTTCAAATGAACATTCTGTTTTGTATGCTCGAATAGCTCATGTATCAACCAAGGCTTTCCTTATCTTCCGTGTTAGGCGGGTTATTCTCAAGAGGAGTGGACTTCGCTCCTCACTCACGAGAAAATGGTTGGTCACCGGGATGCCGAGTCCCATGCTTTATGCAAACTAAATCAAAATTAATTGCAAACAGAACTCCCCCTGGGACCTGATCTATGTTGGAGGCACTCGTTGTTTCGAGCAAGCCATGGATTGATGCTTGTTGGTGGAGGGGGAGTATAAACTTTACCATTCTGTTTGGGAACCGCCTATCATGTGTTTAGCATGGAAGATGTTGCCATCTCTTAGTTGTTACGTTGACAATGAAAGTATACCACTCAAAATACTATTTATCTCTATTTCAAAACCGAGCTCTGGCACCTCTACAAATCCCTGCTTCCCTCTGCGAAGGGCCTATCCATTTACTTTTATGTTGAGTCATCACCCTCTTATTAAAAAGCACTAGCTGGAGAGCACAGCTGTCATTTGCATTCATCACTGTTAATTTATATTGGGTATGACTATGATTGGATCTCTTTTACCATGAATTACAATGTCTAGTCGGTCCTTGATCTTTAAAGGTGCTCTATATTTATGTTTTGCGGTCTCAGAAAGGGCTAGCGAGATACCATCTTGTTATATCATATTATGATTGTTTTGAGAAAGTGTTGTCATCCGAGATTTATTATTATGACTTGCTAGTTGATTATGCTATTGATATGAGTAATTATGAGACCTGAGAATTATTGCAAATGTGGTTAGTTATGATCTATGATAAAAACTTGAATACTGGCTTGACATAGTTACAACAACAAGAGCAAACAGAGTTTGTAAAAGTTTTTCTTTCTTTCTTTCAGTTTGTCAACTGAATTGCTTGAGGACAAGCAAGGGTTTAAGCTTGGGGGAGTTGATACGTCTCCGTCGTATCTACTTCTCCAAGCACTTTTGCCCTTGTTTTGGACTCTAACTTGTATGATTTGAATGGAACTAACCCGGGCTGATGCTGTTTTCAGTAGAATTGCCATGGTGTTGTTTTATGTGCAGAAAAAAAATATTCTCGGAATGACCTGAAACTCCACGGAACATCTTAGAAAAAATAAAAAAAAATCCTCGCCAAAGATGAAGACCAGGGGGCCCACACCCTGTCCATGAGGGTGGGGGCGCCCCCCCCCCTAGGGCGCGCCCCCTACCTCGTGGGCCCCCTGGATGCCCTCCGACGCCAACTCCAACTCTATATATTTGCTTTCAGAGAGGAAAAAATCAGAGACAAGAAATCCTCGCGTTTTACGATACGGAGCCGCTGCCAAGCCCTAAAACCTCTCGAGAGGGCTGACCTGGAGTCCGTTCGGGGCTCCGGAGAGGGGGATTCGTTGCCGTCGTCATCATCAACCATCCTCCATCACCAATTTCATGATGCTCACCGCCGTGCATGAGTAATTCCATCGTAGGCTTGCTGGACGGTGATAGGTTGGATGAGATTTATCATGTAATCGAGTTAGTTTTGTTAGGGTTTGATCCCTAGTATCCATTATGTTCTGAGATTGATGTTGCTATGACTTTGCTATGCTTAATGCTTGTCGCTAGGGCCCGAGTGCCATGCTTTCAGATCTGAACCTGTTATGTTTTCATGAATATATGTGAGTTATTGATCCTATCTTGCAAGTCTATAGTCACCTACTATGTGTTATGATCCCGCAACCCCGAAGTGACAATAATCGGGACCACTCCCGGTGATGACCATAGTTTGAGGAGTTCATGTATTCACTATGTGTTAATGCTTTGTTCCGGTTCTCTATTAAAAGGAGGCCTTAATATCCCTTAGTTTCCAATAAGACCCCGCTGCCACGGGAGGGTAGGACAAAAGATGTCATGCAAGTTCTTTTCCATAAGCACGTATGACTATATACGAAATACATGCCTACATTACATTGATGAATTGGAGCTAGTTCTGTGTCACCCTATGTTATGACTGTTACATGATGAACCGCATCCGGCATAATTAGCCATCACTGATCCGGTGCCTACGAGTTTTCCATATACTGGTTTACGCTTATTTACTTTCCCGCGGCTACTGTTACAATCACTACAAAATACCAAAAACATTACTTTTGTTGTCTTTACTTTTGTTGCCGCTACCAATACTATCATATTACTTTGCTACTAAACACTTTGCTGTAGATACTAAGTTTCCAGGTGTGGTTGAATTGACAACTCAGCTGCTAATACTTGAGAATATTCTTTGGCTCCCCTTGTGTCGAATCAATAAATTTTGGTTGAATACTCTACCCTCAAAAGTTGTTGCGATCCCCTATACTTGTGGGTTATCAGGCGCCAGAAAATAGTCTTGATAACCCACAAGTATAGGGGATCGCAACAGTTTTCGAGGGTAAAGTATTCAACCCAAATTTATTGATTCAACACAAGGGGAGACAAAGAATAATCTCAAGTATTAGCAGCTGAGTTGTCAATTCAACCACACCTGGAAACTTAGTATCTGCAGCAAAGTATTTAGTAGCAAAGTAATATGATAGTAGTGGTAACATTAGCAAAAGGTAACAGTAGTAAAAGTAATGTTTTTGGTATTTTGTAGTGATGATAGCAAGAGCAACGGAAAAGTAAATAAGCGAAGAACAATATGTGGAAAGCTCGTAGGCAATGGATTAGTGATAGAGAATTATGCCGGATGCGGTTCATCATGTAACTGTCATAACCTAGGGTGACACAGAACTAGCTCCAGTTCATTGATATAATGTAGGCATGTATTCCGAACATAGTCATACATGCTTATGGAAAAGAACTTGCATGACATCTTTTGTCCTACCGTCCCGTGGCAGCGGGGTCCTTACAGAAACTAAGGGATATTAAGGCCTCCTTTTAATAGAGTACCGGAACAAAGCATTAACACATAGTGAATACATGAACTCCTCAAACTACGGTCATCACCGGCAAGTATCCCGATTATTGTCACTTCGGGGTTAACGGATCATAACACATAATAGGTGACTATAGACTTGCAAGATAGGATCGAGAACACTCATATATTGATGAAAACATAATAGGTTCAGATCTGAAATCATGGCACTCGGGCCCTAGTGACAAGCATTAAGCATAGCAAAGTCATAGCATCATCAATCTCAAAACATAATGGATACTAGGGATCAAACCCTAACAAAACTAACTCGATTACATGATAGATCCCATCCAACCCATCACTGTCCAGCAAGCCTACGATGGAATTACTCATGCATGGCGGTGAGCATCATGAAATTGGTGATGGAGGATGGTTGATGATGATGATGGCGACGGATTCCCCTCTCCGGAGCCCCGAACGGACTCCAGATCAGCCCTCCCGAGAGGTTTTAGGGCTTGGCGGCGGCTCCGTATCGTAAATCGCGATGAATTCTTCTCTCTGATTTTTCTCTCCCCGAAACACAATATATAGAGTTGGAGTTGGAGTCGGAGAGGCACCAGGGGGCCCACGAGGTAGGGGGCGCGCCCTAGGGGGGCAGGCGCGCCCCCCACCCTCGTGGAGAGGTGGTGGGCCCCCCGGCCTTCATCTTTTGCAGGTATTTTTTATATTTTCCAAAAAGTTGCTCCGTGAAGTTTCAGGTCATTCCGAGAATGTTTGTTTCTGCACATAAATAACACCATGGTATTTCTGCTGAAAACAGCGTCAGTCCGGGTTAGTTCCATTCAAATCATGCAAGTTAGAGTCCAAAACAAGGGCAAAAGTGTTTGGAAAAGTAGATACGACGGAGACGTATCACCCGACACTAGCTAAGTTCATGCTGACCTCACATTACGCCTACAACACTGAAGATGCCTGGGACGATGACTATCATCACCATCCCCTCCGATAAGAAGGATGCGCTGATCTGCGCTAACCAACTCTACTAGGAGGCAGTTGCAGCAACTGTCGCCAAGGCATTTGCTCCTGCCGCCGAAGCCCTGGGAGGGAAGAAGATCGGCAAGACCTCTCGCACCCACTCCGACAAGCGCACCTCTTCGGAGTGCTGTGCTCCCATTGAGGACGTGCCAGACGGCTCCACCGGCAAGAGCAAGAAATCTAGAGCTGCACCACCAGAGACCAAGAAGGTGCCCGCCAAGGAGGATGGCGCGGGAGGGGCCTTCACCATAAGCTCCTCCCTTGATGGCAAATAGGGAGGTGCGCTCGTCACCTTCCTGCGGGCGAATGTTGATGTGTTTGCATGGCGAGCATCCGACATCCCCGGCATTCCCAGGGAGGTGATTGAGCACCATCTTGCTGTCTCTCCTCATGCGTGACCCATCAAGCAGAAGGTCAGGAAGCAAGCTTTGGAACGACAGGAGTTCATCACGGAGGAGATCAGGAAGTTAGAAGTGACAGGCTTGGTGAGGGAAGTACTTCATCCGACATGGTTGGCCAATCCGGTGGTGGTGCGCAAGGCAAATGGAAAGTGGACGATGTGTACTGATTACACAGATATCAACAAGGCTTGTCCGAAGGACCCTTTCCCGTTGCCGCGCATTGACCAGATTGTTGACTCCACGACCAGGTGCGACTTGTTATCGTTCCCTGACGCCTACTCAGGATACCACCAGATCTTCATGGCGAGAGAAGATGAAGAGAAGACAACATTCATCACCCCATGTGGTACGTATTGTTTCTTACGAATGCCTTTCGGGTTGAAGAGTGCTGGCTCAACGTTTGCAAGAGCAGTCCAAATTGGTTTTGAGCCCCAGCTACATAGAAACATGGAAGCTTGTATGGATGACATAGTGGTCAAAACCAAGGATAGGGCAATGATACGTCTCCAATGTATCTATAATTTTTGATTGCTCCATGCTATATTATCTACTGTTTTGGATGTTTATGGGCTTTATTATACACTTTTATATCAATTTTGGGAATAACCTATTAACCCAGAGCCCAGTGCCAGTTTCTGCTTTTACCTTGTTTTAGGGTTTCAAAGAAAAGGAAAATCAAACGGGGTCCAATTGACCTGAAACTTCACGGACCTCATTTTTGGAAGGAAAGAAGCCCAGAAGACTTGAAGTGCACGTAAGGGAAGCTTCGAGGAGGCCACGAGGTAGGGGGCGCGCCCACCCCCCTAGGGCGTGCCCTCCACCCTCGTGGGCCCCTTGTGGCCCCCCTGACATACTTCTTTCGCCTATATATCTCCATATACCCTAAAAACATCGGGGAACACAATAGATCAGGAGTTCCGCCGCCAGAAGCCTCCGTAGCCACCGAAAGCCAATCTAGACCCGTTCTGGCACCCTGCCGGAGGGGGAATCCCTCTTCGTTGGCCATCTTCATCATCCCAGCGCTCTCCATGACGAGGAGGGAGTAGTTCTCCCTCGGGGCTGAGGGTATGTACCAGTAGCTATGTGTTTGATCTCTCTCTCTCTCTCTCTCTCTCGTGTTCTTGATTTGGCACGATCTTGATGTATCGCGAGCTTTGCTATTATAGTTGGATCTTATGTTTCTCCTCCCCCTCTACTCTCTTGTAATGAATTGAGTTTCCCCTTTGAAGTTATCTTATCGGATTGAGTCTTTAAAGATTTGAGAACAGTTGATGTATGTCTTGCCGTGTGTATCTATGGTGACAATGGGATACCACGTGATTCACTTGATGTATGTTTTGGTGATCAACTTGCGGGTTCCGCCCATGAACCTATGCATAGGGGTTGGCACACGTTTTCGTCGTGATTCTCCGGTAGAACTTTGGGGCACTCTTTGAGGTCCTATGTGTTGGTTGAATAGATGAATCTGAGATTGTGTGATGCATATCGTATAATCATACCCACTGATACTTGAGGTGACAATGGAGTATCTAGGTGACATTAGGGTTTTGGTTGATTTGTGTCTTAAGGTGTTATTCTAGTACGAACTCTAGGGCTGTTTGTGACACTTATAGGAATAGCCCAACGGATTGTTTGGAAAGGATAACTTTGAGGTGGTTTCGTACCCTACCATAATCACTTCGTTCGTTCTCCGCTATTAGTGACTTTGGAGTGACTCTTTGTTGCATGTTGAGGGATAGTTATGTGATCCAATTATGTTATTATTGTTGATAGGACTTGCACTAGTGAAAGTATGAACCCTAGGCCTTGTTTCCTAGCATTGCAATACCGTTTCCTAGTATATACCACTTGTATCACCATCTCTTCGCCGAACTAGTGCACCTATACAATTTACCATTGTATTGGGTGTGTTGGGGACACAAGAGACTCTTTGTTATTTGGTTGCAGGGTTGCTTGAGAGATACCATCTTCATCCTACGCCTCCTACGGATTGATAAACCTTAGGTCATCCACTTGAGGGAAATTTGCTACTGTCATACAAACCTCTGCACTTGGAGGCCCAACAACGTCTACAAGAAGAAGGTTGTGTAGTAGACATCAAGCTCTTTTCCGGCGCCGTTGCCGGGGAGGTGAGTGCTTGAAGGTATATCTTTAGATCTTGCAATCGAGTCTTCTAGTTTCTTGTTTTATCACTAGTTTAGTTTATAAAAGAAAACTATAAAAAATGGAATTAAGTTTGTCTCATACGCTTCACCTTTTTAATATCTATCGTGAGTATGATGGAAAGGATAATTGTCCTCAAGTGCTAGAAGAAGAAATCTATAAAATGTTTGGCACTAAATATTTGAATGATGAGCATGATTGCAATGTTGTTAGTATGAATTCCTTGAATATCTATGATGCTAATGATATGCAAAGCCACAAGCTTGGGGAAGCTATGTTTGATGAAGATGATATTTTTTGTTCCCCAAGTTTCGATGAGAAAATTTATTATGATGAAAGCATGACTCCTATATATGATGATTATTGTGATGACACGTATGCTTTAAAGAATAATAATAACAATGAAACATGTCATCTTGATTTCAATTTTCAATCACATGATAGTTATTTTGTTAAGTTTGCTCCCACTATTATTCATGAGAAGAATTTTGCTTGTGTGGAGAGTAGTAAATTTTCTATGCTTGTAGATCATGAAAAGAATGCTTTAGGTGCTGGTTATATTGTTGAATTTATTCATGATGCTACTGAAAATTATTATGAGGGAGGAATATATGCTTGTAGGAATTGCAATAATATCAAGTTTCCTCTCTATGTGCTTAAAGTTTTGAAGTTATGCTTGTTTTACCTTCCTATGCTAGTTGACTATTGTTTCCATAAGTTGTTTGCTCACAAAATCCCTATGCATAGGAAGTATGTTAGACTTAAATGTGCTAGTCATATTCTTCATGATGCTCTCTTTATGTTTCAATTCTTATCTTTATGTGAGCATCGTTGAAATCATCATGCCTAGCTAGAGGCGTTAAACGATAGCGCTTGTTGGGAGGCAACCCAATTTTATTCTTGTTCCTTTCTTATTGTTCCTGTTTAGTAATAAATAATTCATCTAGCCTGTGTTTAGATGTGGTTTTATGCTTTTAATTAGTGTTTTTGCCAAGTAGAACCTTTGGGAAGACTTGGGAAAGTCTTGTTGATCATGCTGTAAAAAAACAGAAACTTTAGCGCTCACGAGAATTGCTGCCATTTTTTGTTGGAGAGTGATATTTAGTTAATTATTTTTGCATATAATTAATAGATAAATGTATAAGGTCCATCAATTTATTTTATAATTTTATGAGTTCTAGAAGTATACGTTTGATCCAGATTACTACAGACTGTTCTGTTTTTGACAGATTCTGTTTTTCATGTGTTGTTTACTTATTTTGATGAATCTATGGCTAGTAAAATAGTTTATAAACCATAGAGAACTTGGAATACAGTAGGTTTAACACCAATATAAATAAATAATGAGTTCATTACAGTACCTTGAAGTGGTGATTTATTTTCTTATACTAACGGAGCTTACGAGTTTTCTGTTAAGTTTTGTGTTGTGATGTTTTCAAGTTTTGGGTAAGGATTCGATGGACTATGGAATAAGGAGTGGCAAGAGACTAAGCTTGGGGATGCCCAAGGCACCCCAAGGTAATATTCAAGGATAACCAAGAGCCTAAGCTTGGGGATGCCCCGGAAGGCATCCCCTCTTTCGTCTTCGTTCATCGGTAACTTTACTTGGAGCTATATTTTTATTCACCACATGATATGTGTTTTGCTTGGAGCGTCAATTTATTTTGTTAGGATTTGCTTGCTGTTATTTATAACAATGTTTTGCATCTTTTATTTCAATAAAAGTGGCATTGATAGCCTTTACTATGCCTATGTTACAAGTATACATGTTGCTCTTTGAAAACAGAAAGTTTACCGCTGTTGCAATAATTCCCTAGAAAAGTCAGAATGTGATAAAATGTTGAAACCTTTTGCATATTAAGCTCTGATAAATTTAATACAGTGGGAATTTTCTTTCATAATTGTTGGAGCTAGGGAAGTATGGATGTTGCAGCATTCTTTACAGACTATCCTGTTTAGGCAGATTGATGTTATGTTTGCATTGCTTGCATATGTTTGCTTCTTTAATGATTCTATTTGAGGATATGACTATTAAATATGCAGAGTCATTTAGTATGCAATGTTGAATAATAATTTTAGTGATTTTCTACAGTAGAGTGTGATAAGGTTTTTGCAATGGTTTATACTAACTTATCTCACGAGTCCTTGTTGAGTTTTGTGTGGATGAAGCTTTTGAGATTTAGGGAGATCGTGATATGAGAGGAATTAAGGAGACACAAAAGCTCAAGCTTGGGGATGCCCAAGGCACCCCAAGATAATATTTAAAGAATTCTCAAGCATCTAAGCTTGGGGATGCCCCGGTTGGCATCCCACCTTTCTTCTTCAACAACTATCGGTTAGTTTCGGCTGATCCTAAGTTTTTGCTTCTTCACATGATGTTTGCCATTCTTAGAATGTCATTTTATTTTGCTTTGCTTGCTGTTTGAATAAAATACCAAGATCTTAAATTATTAAATGTTAGAGAGTCTTCACATAGTTGCATAATTATTCGACTACTCATTGGTCTTCACTTATATCTTTCGGAGTAGTTTGTCATTTGCTCTAGTACTTCACTTATATCCTTTTAGAGCATGGTGGTAGTTTTATTTTGAAGAAATAGATGAACTATCATGCTTCACTTAGGTTATTTTGAGAGTCTTAAATAGCATGGTAATTTTCTTAAATAATCCTAATATGCTAGGCATCCAAGAATAGTAAAAACTTTCATATAGAGTATTGAATACTAAGAGAAGTTTGATGCTTGATGATTGTTTTGAGATATGGAGGTAATAATATCAAAGTCATGCTAATTGAGTAGTTGTGAAATTGAGAAATGCTTGTGTTGAAGTTTGCAAGTCCCGTAGCATGCACGTATGGTAAAAGTTCTGTAACAAATTTGAAACATGAGGTGTTATTTGATTGTCCTCCTTATGAGTGGCGGTCGGGGACGAGCGATGGTATTTTCCTACCAATCTATCCCCCTAGGAGCATGCGCGTAGTGCCGAGGTTTTTGATGACTTGTAGATTTTTGCAATAAGTATGTGAGTTCTTTATGACTAATGTTGAATCCATGGATTATAAGCACTCTCACCCTTCCATCCTTGCTAGCCTCTCTAGTACCGCGCAACTTTCATCGGTACCTTAAACCCACCATATACCTTCCTCAAAACAGCCACCATACCTACCTATTATGGCATTTCCATAGCCATTCCGAGATATATTGCCATGCAACTTTCCACCGTTCTGTTTACTATGACACGATCCATCATTGTCATATTGCTTTGCGTGATCATGTAGTTGACATTGTATTTGTGGCAAAGCCACCGTTCATAATTCTTTCATACATGTCACTCATGATTCATTGCACATCCCGATACACCGCCGGAGGCATTCATATAGAGTCATATTTTGTTCTAAGTATCGAGTTGTAATTCTTGAGTTGTAAGTAAATAAAAGTGTGATGATCATCATTCTTAGAGCATTGTCCCAGTGAGGAAAGGATGATGGAGACTATGATTCCCCCATAAGTCGGGATGAGACTCCGGACGAAAATAAATAAATAAATAAAAAGAGGTCAAAGAAGCCCAAATAAAAAATAAAAAAGAGGCCATAAAAAAGAGAGAGAAAAGGCCCAAATAAAAAAATATGAGAGAAAAAGAGAGAAGGGACAATGCTACTATCCTTTTACCACATTTGTGCTTCAAAGTAGCACCATGATCTTCATGATAGAGAGTCTCTCATGTTATCACTTTCATATACTAGTGGGAATTTTTCATTATAGAACTTGGCTTGTATATTCCAATGATGGGATTCCTCAAAATGCCCTAGGTCTTCGTGAGCAAGCGAGTTGGATGCACACCCACTAGTTTCTTTTGTTGAGCTTTCATACACTTATAGCTCTAGAGCATCCGTTGCATGGCAATCCCTACTCACTCACATTGATATCTATTGATGGGCATCTCCATAGCCCATTGATACGCCTAGTTGATGTGACACTATCTTCTCCTTTTTGTCTTCTCCACAACCACCGTTCTATTCCACCTATAGTGCTATGTCCATGGCTCACGCTCATGTATTGCGTGAAGATTGAAAAAGTTTGAGAACATCAAAAGTATGAAACAATTGCTTGGCTTGTCATTGGGGTTGTTCATGATTTAAATATTTTGTGTGGTGAAGATGGAGCATAGCCAGACTATATGATTTTGTAGGGATAAGCTTTCTTTAGCCATGTTATTTTGAGAAGACATGGTTGCTTTGATAACTATGCTTGAAGTATTATTATTTTTATGTCCATATTAAAATTTTGTCTTGAATCTTATGGATGTGAATATTCTTGCCACAATAAAGAAGATTACATTGAAATTATGCCAAGTAGCACTCCGCATCAAAAATTCTATTTTTATCATTTACCTACTCGAGGACGAGCAGGAATTAAGCTTGGGGATGCTGATACGTCTCCAACGTATCTATAATTTTTGATTGCTCCATGCTATATTATCTACTGTTTTGGATGTTTATGGGCTTTATTATACACTTTCATATCATTTTTGGGACTAACCTATTAACCCAGAGCCCAGTGCTAGTTTCTGTTTTTACCTTGTTTTAGGGTTTCGAAGAAAAGGAAAATCAAACGGAGATCCAATTGACCTAAAACTTCACGAAACTCATTTTTGGAAGGAAAGAAGCCCAGAAGACTTGAATTGCACATAAGGGAAGCTTCGAGGAGGCCACGAGGTAGGGGGCGCGCCCACCCCCCTAGGGCGCACCCTCCACCCTCGTGGGCCCCTCGTGCCCCCCTGACGTACTTCTTCTGCCTATATATCTCCATATACCCTAAAAACATCGGGGAGCACAATAGATCGGGAGTTTCGCCGCCAAAAGCCTCCGTAGCCACCGAAAGCCAATCTAGACCCGTTCCGGCACCCTGCCGGAGAGGGAATCCCTCTTTGGTGGCCATCTTCATCATCCCGGCGCTCTCCATGATGAGGAGGGAGTAGTTCTCCCTCGGGGATGAGGGTATGTACCAGCAGCTATGTGTTTGACCTCTCTCTCTCTCTCGTGTTCTTGATTTGGCACAATCTTGATGTATCGCGAGCTTTTATTATAGTTGGATCTTATGTTTCTCCTCCCCCTATACTCTCTTGTAATGAATTGAGTTTCCCCTTTGAAGTTATCTTATTGGATTGAGTCTTTAAAGATTTGAGAACACTTGATGTATGTCTTGCCGTGCGTATCTGTGGTGACAATGGGATACCACGTGATTCACTTGATGTATGTTTTGGTGATCAACTTGCGGGTTTCGCCCATGAACCTATGCATAGGGGTTGGCACACGTTTTCGTCGTGATTCTCCGGTAGAACTTTGGGGCACTCTTTGAGGTCCTATGTGTTGGTTGAATAGATGAATCTGAGATTGTGTGATGCATATCGTATAATCATACCCATTGTAGCGACCAGACCTCAAACGGTCCTATCTCCGTGCTCCGGTGTCATCCCTGGATCAGTAATGTTGACACCACACAGTACTTGAAGGATTTATAGTAGAGTAGCAATCACACACTTATTACATCGAGTGTCTCCAGAGATAACTTATTACAATAAAAATGGCTTAAGGCCATCTAATAACAATAACAGCGGAAGGCTTGGAAGATAAGTGAGTCCATCAACTCCAACGGCATCACTAAGTATAGAACCACGACCTAAAACTCCTTAATCATCGTCTGAAAAGTCTGCAACATTAACGTTGCAGCCCAAAAACGGGTCAGCACATGGAATATGCTGGCAATGTAACACATAGAGAATAATGGAATGAAACAACTATACTGTATGCATATTTGGCTGGTGGAAAGCTCTATGGTTACAGTTTTGCGTAAAGCCAATTTTTCCCTACTGCAAAGGAATAAATTTATTTAACTATTATGGTGGTTGTTAAACATTGAGAATGGTTGACAGCATTCTCAATCCCAATTAAACATCATCATTAAACAAACCCAACAAAATTAATCTTTAGAGTAACATGTTGAGATTCACATGATAATCCAGGTACTAGATACTCAAGATGTCCATAACTGGGGACACAGCTAACCATGATTAGTTTATACACTCTGCAGAGGTTTGCACACTTTTCCCCACAAGACTCGATCGCCTCCGTTTGGTTTCTCGCACTACACGGTGTTTGAGTAACGGATGACCGAGACATAGTCTTTCAGAAGCGCTAGCACCTTACGATGGGTAGACCGTACCACCTACATCCCCTACATCTGCTAGTCTACCACTGTAAGAGTTCGCACGACTTAGTCAACTATGCTAGAGCCCATAATAGCTTGTGGCTGCACACGGAAGTTTCTAGCATGAATAATCTCATGATCCCTTTGAGCCTGGATGGCGGTCCAAAAGAAAACAGGCAATCCTGGAATACCCAGGTGCCTCAATCCACCCATATGTGTGTTTAGGTTGCCACCTTAAGTAAACCATTAATTAGCAAAGCTCACATCTGTCATGGATACACTCACCCAATCCACGTCTACTAGCATAGCATAGCAATAATAAGCAAACGTAGAAGTAACTCCCAAGGGTTTGATAATTAGACAGGTAATATGTACTACCTCAACTACTTCCCAAACCCACAATTTAATTAGATCCTAATCATGCAATGCGTAAGGATTGATCTAATGCAATAAAACTGGGTAGTAGGAGGTATGATCAAAGTGTTACTTGCCTTGCTGATGATCCGGGAAACCTAGCAATTGGAAGTAACAGGCGGCGCACTCCGGGTACTCTATCGCAAACAAACAAGCACACAATAAGTACTCAACTAATGCACAGGTAAAACTCAAATAAGAGATTTAACTAGAAAGTTCAACTTAAGAACTCCGGTTGGCAAAAAGAATCGAATCAAACGAAGCAACAAAAGACAAACGGTAAAAGAAACAGGCTTCATTTACTATTCTGGATCTAAGGCAATTTTTACAGAAGCAAAAACTTGTTTAAGTTGGTTAAACGGAAAGAGGGTTTCCAGATGAAACTCCAGGCGCTTGAATCGCCTGATTCCGATAAACGAGCAAAAAGATAAACTAAAACGAAAATCGGATCAGAAATCGCGATCAGAAAATCGCGGATTTAATCCAAGAAAAAGAAAAACGACGAACAGTTTAACGAACGAACGTTCATTAACTGAACCTAAACAAAGAACGCGTTCGTTAAAATGAACGAACGAGCGAACGCTCGCTAATTAGCCTAAACCGGAAAAAAACCGATCTAAAGAAAAAACGAAACAAAAAAAGACCGACGAAAACCGAACGGTTTTTCCGGGAAAACCGGTGGCGGAATCGAGGTAAACCTTGGGCGGCGGGACGGCGGCGGCGGCTCCGGCGAGGCGGCGGCGGCTCCGGCAAGGCAGCGGCGGCTCCGGCGAGGCGTCGGCGGCGGCGGGGTCCGGCGGGGCGGCGGCGTCGGGCGGCGGCGTCAGCGGCGTCGGGCGGCGGCGGGTGCGGGCGGCTAGGGTTTTGGCCCGGGGTGGGCCGGTGGCTTATAAAGGCTGGGTCCGGGGGAGTCCGGGCCTAGCACGGCCCGTAGGTCAGTTCGGACGTTTTTTTTTTAAAAAAAACTTACGCTCAGAAAAAACAAAAGGACTACTAAACGGACTCCAAAAATCCCGAAATAAATTTTCCCCGGCTTCTAAAATCAAGCCGCACAGGATGAACATTTATTTGGGGCCTAAATGCAATTTCGAAAAACGCGCATTTTTCCTAAATTCAAATAAAATATCATGGAGGGATAGTTATGTGATCCAATTATGTTATTATTGTTGAGAGGACTTGCACTAGTGAAAGTATGAACCCTAGGCCTTGTTTCCTAGCATTGCAATACCGTTTATGCTCACTTTTATCATTTGTTACCTTGCTGTTTTTATTATTTCAGATTACAAATACCTTTATCTACCATCCATATACCACTTGTATCACCATCTCTTCGCCGAACTAGTGCACCTATACAATTTACCATTGTATTGGGTGTGTTGGGGACACAAGAGACTCTTTATTATTTGGTTGCAGGGTTGCTTGAGAGAGACCATCTTCATCCTATGCCTCCTACGAATTGATAAACCTTAGGTCATCCACTTGAGGGAAATTTGCTACTGTCCTACAAACCTCTACACTTGGAGGCCCAACAACATCTACAAGAAGAAGGTTGTGTAGTAGACATCAGGCAACACTCGTACAAGATTTGGAAGAGACATTTGTAAATTTGCGCAAGATCAACCTCAAGCTGAATCCTAAGAAATGTGTCTTCGGCGTTCCATCCGGCAAACTTCTCGGGTTCTTTGTGTCACAGCATGGGATCGAGGCGAATCCAGACAAGATCAAGGCCATTGAGCATATCGAGGCACCTAGGCGGATCAAGGATGTAGGTCGGCTCGTTGGCTGCATTGCCGCCATGAGCAGATTCATCTCCAAGTCTGCTGAATGTGCCCTTCCCTTTTTCAAAATCTTGAAAAAGGTGGGCCAATGGAATGGACCCCAGAGGCCGAGGCGGGCCTGCAGGATTTGAAAAAGTACCTTTCCTCTACGCCAATACTGGTTGTGCCTAAACCATAAGAACCGTTGCTGCTATATCTAGCGGCAACGAACCAAGTGGTCAGCGCCGCGCTAGTGGCATAGAGGGAGGTCGACGAAGAGGCAATGACAACAGCAAGGCTGGCGGATGGTGAACCGGAGCTCCCCCCAGCAGGGCCTAGTGCCGGTAAGGCAAGGCCCCTGGCAGAGTCTAGCGTTGGCGAAGCAGAAGCGAAGCAACCGAATGAAATAGTGCAGAAGAAGATGATGTAGCACCCGGTTTACTTTGTCAGCTCCCTCTTGCAGGGGGATAGGTCAAGGTACTCCAGTGTGCAGAAATTGCTCTTCGGCCTCCTTATGACCTTGGAAGCTGCGCCATTACTTCCAAGCACACGAAATCACCATCGTCACCTGCTTCCCATTGCAAAGGATATTGCATAACCCAGACGCAACCGGGAGGATTGTGGAATGGGCTTTGGAACTGTCAAGCTTTGGTTTGAAGTTTGAAAGCACTTCGACATTTCAGAGTAGAGTCTTGGTAGAGTTCATTGCGGAATGGACCTCAACGCTCGACGAAGAGATTCAGGAGACCACTCTCCCCGGAAAGGAAACAAGTCGCGACTGGATTATGTACTTTGACGGGGCTTTCTCGCTGCAAGGCGCCGATGCTGGTGTGCTGCTCGTCGCACCCACCGGAGAGCACCTCAAGTATGTAGTACAAATGCACTTTCCCAGGGATATGTCAACAAACAACACTGCTGAATACGAGGGGTTACTTGCTAGTCTCAGGATCGCGGCAGACCTCGGAATCAAGAAGATCATCGTCAGGGGTGATTCACAACTTGTCATCAAGCAAGTTAACAAAGATTTTCAAAGCCCATTGATGGAGGTCTACATAGATGAAGTGAGGGAGCTGGAAGAGCGTTTTGACGGTATACAAGCGGAGCATGTTCCCCGAGTGGAGAACGGCATCGCCGACTACTTGTTGAAACGCGCTGCCTTCAAATTGCCTGTGGAACCAGGTACTTTTGTGCTTCGATTAACTCAACCATTTGTTGAACCATCGACAGGGCAGAACAAGCGAAGGAAATCAGGCCCCGGTAAGTACTTTCCCGCCAAGCTCCCAGGAACCACCGCCAAAGATGTTGCCATGGACACTGGGCCTGCCATGGGGCAACAGACTCCAGCAGGGCGTCAAGCCCTGGCCATAGAGACAGCCGCTCCCATGGTAGAGGAAACACCTTTAGCCCTTGTCGTTGAGCCTCAGGCTCCAGCGTGGGCATAGCATACCGTCCGATTCCTCTAAACAGGGGAACTTCCTGAGGAGCAGGAAGAGGCGGAGAAAGTAGCCCGTCGATCTGCCATATATCAGTTTGTCGACGATATTCTGTACAGAAAAAGGCCAAACGATGTGAAATTGAAGTGCATTCCCCGGGAGGAAGGACTGGAGCTGTTGGCAGAGATCCACGGAGGCATATGTGGCTCCCACATAGGGTCAAGGGCCCTTGCCGGCAAGGCATTCCAGCAAGGTTTCTTCTGACCCACTGCCCTCCAGGATGCAACGGCCTTAGTAACCAAGTGTGAAGTGTTCCAGTTCCATTCAAAGAAGCATCGTCAACCAGCTCAAGCTCTCCAGACAATCCCTCTTTCCTGGCCATTCTCGTTCTGGGGGCTTGACATACTGGGCCCCTTTCCTCGTGCTGTCAGGGACTTTGAGTACTTGTACGTCGCAATCGACAAGTTCACAAAGTGTCCAGAGGTGGAGGTAGTGAGAAAGGTGACAGCACAGTCGGCCATCAAGTTCTTCAAGGGACTAGTCTGCCGTTTTGGTGTGCCAAATAGAGTCATCACCGACAATGGCACGCAGTTCACGAGCCACACCTTCATGCAGTACATTCAGGACCTTGGCAGCAAGGTCTGTTTTGCTTCTGTTGCACACCCATGAAGCAACGGCCAGGCTGAGAGGGCGAATGATGAAGTATTGCAATGCCTCCGGACAAGAACTTTTGACAGGCTACGCAAGTGCGGACGGCGCTGGATTGATGAATTGCCAGCGGTCCTTTGGTCAATCAGAATGACACCAAATCGAGCCACCGGCCAGACCCCTTTCTCCCTCGTTTACGGGGCAGAATCAGTTCTCCTCACGGAACTCACGCATGGGTCACCTCGAGTGCTCGCTTATGATGAGCTTGAGCAAGAGCAGTTGCGGCAAGATGATGCAACACTCCTTGAGGAAGATCGTCTTCGGGCAGCTGTGTGAGCTGCACGCTACCAGCAAGCCTTGCGCCGCTATCATAGCCGCAAGGTTCATGCCCGAAGCTTTAAGGAACGCGACCTTGTTCTTCGGCACGTTCAGCCAGCCAAGAATTCCAACAAGTTGATGCCGAAGTGGGAAGGCCCTTATCAGGTAATACGAGTCACCAGGCCCGGCGCAGTCCGCCTGGAGACCGAAGATGGTATTCCAGTGAGCAACTCCTGGAACATCGAACATCTTCGCAAGTTTTACCCATAAGGCACGGTTGCCGGGCTCCCCGGCAAACCACCTTTTGTGCAAGCCTTGCCGGCAAGTCATGTAACCCTTTGTACAAAGCCAGGTGCAGACCCTGAGCATAAATAAATGAAGCGCTTGCGCCCTAAGTTTTAGCATGCATGCTAGGTTGAGTCTATCTCTGTGTTAGGGTTGATAGTGCTTGGCGGCGACTAGCCCATAGCATAGAGGTCGAGTATGCATCTCTCTATTCCTCCCCGTCCTTTTTGGTTCACAGGGTGCATGGTCATTTCTATTGAGCTATTTTGGAAGAAAGAGAACAGGTCGACGCCCCGACCCCGACAAGCAAAGGTTGCCGGGGGCTGCAGGTCTAAGGATCTGATCACGGCAAGCCAAGGTTACCGGGGGTTGTGACATCAGATAAGTTTTTTTCCCACCCTGTGCCTCCGTATGAAACTTGAACGTACGAGACTTCGCTCGCTCTCATACCACCTTGCTCCCTCTGTCCCGTGTCTGAAAAACTTACTTTGGGTCGGAACTTGGTTGTAACGCGATGGGAAGGGGACGAGCGAAGGGCCTAATCCTACTCGGCCCCTACCTCCGCCAAGGGCGTGAGTGTAGCCGAGCTATAGAGCAGAAAGACGGCAAGGCCTGTTGCTGGGGTACATTGTTTATCTTAAGATAACGAGGACTCATTCCTTGGTGTGGCCCTCGCCCACGCGCAAACAAAACCCGGCAAACACCCTTCTCCTCATTAATACGTTGCTAACAAGTACAATTCATACGGAATGTGTACATGAGCAAGGGGGTTGCGAGATTTAAATCTTACAAAGGCCCGTAGGCTTAAAAACTAAAAAGAGATAAGATGCCCGTAATCCCTTTCTTGTCCCTCTCCTCAAGAAACGGAACAAGATCGCGGAAGGGCAAAAGGAATACCTAGGCGAGGTACGAGCAGAAGAAGACGCCAAGAGAACATGTCGGCGATCATCCGGAAGGAGGCTGGTGATGACGGTGCCGGAGGTAGAGCCGAAAGACGAGGCAGCGGCCTGGCAATACGCAACGAAGGCGTCGAGGACATCGTACTCTGACTTGACGGCCCGCCACCCGCCTTCTTCGCCTTCCCCATCCCTCCAACGCCAGCCGCCCAAGGCGACGACCCCGAGAAGTTCAAGGAACTGGTGATGTAGATGATGGTGCTACCGGTGTCGCCCAGGAACGGTGTGCCCGATGCCTAGTCAGACCCTTCATCCTCCCGCCCACTACCCTCGTCGTCATTGTCATTATCCTCCTCGTTACTCTCGCCCAAAGAGGAGCTTTCGCCATCAGTCGAGCTCTCCGCACAGCACCCTAACCTGTGTCCCGAGCGCCCGAAGACCTTGACAGAGAGAAAATCGCTCTCCGCTAGCTTGAAGCAGAGGACGTGCCCATCCATTAAGCAATGGGCACGTGCAAAGGTTTTCCAGCCCCGGCGAGGGAGCATCACTTGAGGGGCAGGGAACCCTGTGTTCACCCACATGTCGCCATGGCAACACCCCTTCATGTGAAGCCTCAGCTGCGGTGGCTAGTCGCTCTCCAACACCCTCGCAAACGCCCCGGGAAGATGAAGCCAGCGACGCAGCGGCCCACGCAGATGCAGGATAAACTCGAGCGCTGAGTCCCCGACATGGCCACTCGGCGAAGCAGGAGGAGTTGGCGGAGGAGATGGCGACGGAGACGGAGACGACACAGGCATCCTCCTTCGATGGCCGCCTCTGCCTCGACTGCCTCACCGACCGCGGCCCCGTCCAGCGGCCCAGCCTCGAGCATGGACGTCACTCTGGGCATCTGGCTCTTCCTTGATCGCCACAGCCCTCTGGCGGGAGGAGGACCTGGTTGCCTCCACAAAAGAACGGCCGCGGCCACGCCCCCTCGCCATGACCATGGGTGGGGATGGTGACGAAGGGGATAAGTAGGGAGATGCTCTTCCTCCTACCCCTGAGTTCCCTTTTTATAGTTGAGGAGGGGAGGCCGAAAGACTAGCTCTACGCCCCTGAAGATCCCACTCGAATCCGGCTCATTAAAGTGGCAGCAAGCGAGGCCATCGACTGCCTTCCCCGCCCAATCGAAGGCATGCGAGTATCGACCCCCGCACGCTTTACCATATTCCATGTGTCTGTCACCTACCCCACGCTGTGCATGCGGCATACGTGGCGTAAGGAGTAGGCGTAGTGAGAAATGTGGAACGACGCTTCCAAGGCGGAGAGAGTAAATTAGCGGTGGCTCTGTCGTCTCGAGAGAACATGCAAGCCGCCTCTTTACTATTCACCATGGATGATGCAAGCATGCTACGCTCATTCCGCGCACGACCCCCACGTCACGCATTCGACGCGGGTCATGGGGAAGTGCGACAGGCAAGAGAGTTACAGCAGTAAAACTTGGCCCCGCATGCCCACACACCGTTTTGGGCCTAGCCCAACAATGCGTCGTGCTTATGTATGGCCCAGGCCTGGGGGCTCCTGCCGGTGCACAAAAGTAGGGGCTCTCTTTTGTACCCATTTACTTGTGCGCGGACAGTTAGAGCCGCGCCTGCGACCATACCTAGCGGGGCAGAGGAAGCAAAAGCACAAGACAACCAGAACAATGCCAAGACCAGAGACACAAAGAGCAAGAGGGCGAGGTGGACTCCCCTGGCAAGACCCTTGCCGGGGCGGCCTCCGCAGCCCCGGCAAGAGCCTTGCCAGGGCAACTTGCCCAATGCTAGCAGAGCGCGCCACCCTTGAGCCCAAGGGTTCCATCACCATCAAACACATTGGAACTAAGGCTCGGGAGGCACCTCCATGGTGACATACATATCTTTGTGAAGACAAAGAGCCCACAAGACTAGACAATGACCAGAAGGCAAGACAATCGCAAGCCCCCTTACCGAGGATTCCCTCGAGGCCCCGACAAGGCTCCTTGCCGAAAACACTCGCATGGCCCCGGCAAGACTCTTGCCGAGGGCGATCACAAGACCCCGGCAAGACCCTTGTCGGGAATATCTGCGGGACCGCGACAAGACCTTGCCGCTCCGTCGCCGCCCCAGCTCAGCGGCCAACCCACCAATTGAGGCTAGTACCCACGTGGCAGTACGTGGATGCTAATCCAGCTAGTCAAGCACCTGCGTGGTGGCATGCAGATCTTCGTGAAGACCCTACCACCACGCCATCTCAGCAGCCTGCCAGCTTACGTGGCACTGCATGCCTCGTTGGCCTGGACACATGTCGGAGCAAGGCGGAACGGCGACGGACGGGGCGGGCCTCGTTGCCATCCCCAATAAAGCAATGGGACACCTAAGGGGCGCATTTAATGTGCCTTGTCCCATAATGACACGCGATAAGCTTGTACACTATTTACCTTTCCACCTCTTGTGTGCCACTGTGGCGACCCCTTTTTGACTATAAAAGGAGGCCCGAGGCGTACTGGAGAAGGATTCGAATCTTTTGGACTAAGCACGCACCGCAGCTAGTTCGAAAGCTCAAGAACACTCAAATATACACCAAAGCAGGATTAGGGTATTACACATCCTTGCGGCCCGAACCTGGGTAAATGATCTTTGTGCTAGCTACTAGACCCACTCTTTGCACAACCCCGCGCCCGCCAACCATAGAAGGGATCCCAGTGATTCCATAGGTGTCGTTTCCACTGACACGCATCGTCTGTCCTTTCAATTTTGAATTCTTGCAAATCTGAATTTTTTTTCTTTGTGACACCATTACGTGTAAGGTTTCTGGCAGGTGTAGTGTGTGATTGTGCTCCAAAACCAATTCGGACACTTGAGATTTTCCTTCTTTTGGTCCATTTTAAGACTCATGTAGACTTGACATTTGGTTCTAGTTTCAGCTCAAGGGCACTTTGTCAAATAATCCCTTTTGTCTTGTGATCGAAAACCCTCATTTGCACAATCAAATATACATGATGTAACCTTGTCATCGTTTGGCCTTTTGTTTGTATACCTTTTTCTAACCTCATGTCTTTTCCGTCCACTGTAGTTAAGCCAAAATGCCCAAGCCTTATCTAAATTTCTAAATCCCATGCCAACATGAGGTACCAAACTAGGCAATACAACTCTATAATATAAAAATATGAACATTAGACTTGTGGAAGTGTTTAGAAAATATTGGGACTGATAGTATTGGAAAATAGATTTCTATTGGAGAATAAGCAAACAGTAGTGTTAATTGGGACAAGTAGGGATTAGGTGCTAAGAAAATTCTACATATACAGAACATGGTTATGAGTCATAAGTATTACTCCATGCCCTGGAAACAATCACATAAAATCTACATATTTCACTAGTATATTCATATATAAGTAGACCAATTGTTTAATGCTATTACTACAATTACTATTGTACTTTTAAAAGCACAAGGCTTGCAAGTCATAAACATACGTATCTAGACCTCACTACTCAGGGAGTCAAATTAGCCTTTTGTTCTCAATTTATGAAGCATTTAAACAACTAAACTCATTCAAAGAAAAATTTACATACAATTTAACAATTTAGTTAAGCTGATGCGATTGCTAGTATATCAAGCACTGGCTTGTAGCTGCCTGAATAGCATTTTTACACAGGCAACATAGGGATACTTCGGTTACCATAAAAAAATTGTGGTAAAACACATAAGTACAAGGTTTTTCAAAGGCAACCCTTGTTCACGACATTAGGCTAGAGGGGAAGGTCCTCACCTCGTCTTCCACCTAGACTTGGTCATGCTAGTACACCATACCTAACTTTAGGAAGATCGAAAAGATTACCTATTGGAATTAGAATCATGCTCCGCTATGTTTGCCTCGTCTTCCATCTCAGTTGCTTCTTCCATCAGAGAAGAGGATGCCGGATCAAAGTTCAACATGTTGCTTCTTCAATGAGAAAAAGGAAAATCTCATCAAGTTCTAAAGTAATCTGATGGTCAAACTTCGATCAGTTTTAGTGTTTTACTCATGTGTTAGACATCAAGAAAAAGGACCATGAAGACTTACCTGAGATTGACGAGAAGAGCAGCAGTCTTCGATGGGCGCCAACAATCTCCTTCCAATCAATTTTGGCGTCATTTCTGTACT
Organism: Triticum aestivum; assembly: GCF_018294505.1. Classification (NCBI taxonomy): domain Eukaryota; kingdom Viridiplantae; phylum Streptophyta; class Magnoliopsida; order Poales; family Poaceae; genus Triticum; species Triticum aestivum. The sequence continues at coordinate 211,849,810 of NC_057809.1, forward strand.
TCTAACGCCCTTTTCTGTGGCCTCTCGCGCCTTTTCCACCTCGCTTCCCTTGCCTGCGTCGTGTTGGGACGCATGGGCTTTGGCGACGATCTAAGCAATGAAGCCTCTTCTTTGTTCCTACCATTGGATGGCCGAAGGATGACACATGGCATACTACCTCCCTCTCCAGTAGACCAATCCAAGTCAGAGGATCTCATTCCGCCTCGGGATGCATTTTGTTATGGTAACATATTATGTTGCCACAAAAATCTCTCACCTTATTAATTACTTGCCACATAAGCAAATATGTTTTGGGTGAGTTATGTTACTAGCTAAGTTACTCCCGCTATGACCAGGCTTAGGCTGGCTCTTGCAATTGCAACAAACCAGACACCATGCAAAGCACATTCGGCAACCTTACGGACCAGAAGTTCCATGACATAAAAACGGTAACAAAGAGAAAGGAAAGGAAAAAAGATATGACCCACAACCATTCTATGCCAATACATCTTTTTTTAATGCATCGGGACCATGATCAGCACCTAACTAGGGAACTAGCTCGTAGCAGGTGCTCAGTGTCATCTCTCCAGGTCAGAAGACATCCCCAACTCCTCCTCCAAAGTGGATATCGCAATTGCAGCGCCTCTTGGTTTCTTCGGCAGATGAGTGCTTTGTGAACTTGATAGCTCCTGAGGAGAGACCGAACTGGAGATGTTATGATTTGTGAGCCACTTCCCAGGGATCCTTGGAGGTGATAAAGGGCTCCCCAGAGATCAACAGCTACATCCCCCCGCAACAACATTTGGTTTTAAGGCCTTGGAGGAAGACACCTTCATTGTGTTCTCCAGCAGCCATCACCCCACTATAATCTAGAATGGTGCTCTGAGGATGCAAGAGATCCTCGAATAGAAATCCTCTACTTTTCTAAGGGCATCCTCTTTGAAGAAAATTATCCATTTTCTCAAGGTTCTCAATATCAACCACCACACTTGCTTCATATCAAGCCAAATCACATTGTCAAAGACATGATAATTCCTATATTTCCAAATACTCCATAACACACAGGTGCAGTAGAGTTTAGAGCAGTGTGTCTATTGTTAGCATAATAAAATTTGGCTATAGAGAAAAAATTAGTTCCTAATTCACAGGTGATGAAATCAGAGATTGATCTCCACACCTGCTTAGCCACCACACAATCAAAGAACGGGTGATTGTGTGTTCAATTACAAAAAAATACATTGAGGAGGTTTTGTAATTCCTCTCTTAGCCAGGTTGTCTTTGGTCATTAACTTGTTATGGGTAATAACAACAAGAAGACATAAACCCTAAGGTGGAGTAATAATAGACCAGATAGAAGAGATCCCCCTTGGCCTCATATTGCCAGATCTAGGAGTCACCCTCATTGGTATATAAGCATTTAGTATTTGTAGGCGCAATGTATAGGATTGACAAAGAGCTAGATGCATACTAGTTTTTTCTCGACCCATGTGTTATAGCCAGGCTGTAGAAGAAGAGCCCCTCCACTCCCTCTCCTCTCTTCTCACTCCTCACAGTAGGATTTTAATGACAAGGCAAGTCTATGATTATGCTTTATTAGACTTGTTCATAGAGAACGTCATCCTGGACAGAGAGATCAGGTGACATTTGGCGGCCAGCAGGCGAAGCTAGCCCGAAATGGTTTCATGCGTGTTGTAAGCATGCAACAGTGGATACCTGCATGGCATATAAATGTTCATTAGAAAAAACCCTCCATTTCTACAAAAAGAAAAATCATCTCCATTAATATTTGGTGTGGCCAAGTGTCAAAAAAAGACATTTGATATGACCAGTAAGAGCATCTACAATCGGACTTAGCAAATCAGGCTCCCTAAACGTCCACGGACATACCCGAGCGTCGGTGAATAGCGACTAGTCAACCCTCAAATGTCCTCTTCCACAACCAGATACCTCATTAGCAACCCTTAAATCCATACAATTAGATGCAGCATAAAAACTGCTAATCGATGTCGGTGTCCGTCCTTGTTGTTCCCCTCCCTGGCCATGTCTAGCGGCTGTGAGACCCGCACAGTGAAGGTCCGGTCGCCGGCGAAAAAGAGTAGGACATGGGACACGAACTGTCCCACATGAGACATGAGGCGCCATTGTCCCCATGCCCTACTCTTCCATGTCGGAGCCCGTGGCTTTGACGTCGCCGGTCGAGGTGAGGTCGACGATGAACCTGTTGGGGAACGTAGTAATTTCAAAAAAATCCTATGCACATGCAAGATCATGGTGATGCATAGCAACGAGAGGGGAGAGAGTCGTCCACGTACCCTCGTATACCGTTAAGCGGAAGCATTATGACAACACGGTTGATGTAGTCGTATGTCTTCACGGTCGACCGATCCTTAGTACCGAACGTACGGCACCTCCGCGTTCAGCACATGTTCAGCTCGGTGACGTCCCGCGAACTCACGATCCAGTAGAGCTCGAGGGAGAGTTTCGTCAGCACGACGGCATGGTGACGATGTTGATGAAGCTACCATCGCAGGGCTTCACCTAACCACTGCTACGATATGACCGAGGTGGATTATGGTGGAGGGGGCACCGCACATGGCTGGAAAAGATCAATGATCAACTTGCGCGTCTAGAGGTGCCCCCCTGCCCCCGTATATAAGGGAGCAAGGGGGGAGAGGCGGCCGGCCAAGGAGGGCGCGCCAAGGGGGGAGTCCTACTCCTAGTAGGAGTAGGAGAGGGGGAAGGAAAGGGAGAGGAGGAGAAGGAAAGAGGGGGTCGGCCCCCCTTGCCCTAAACCAATTGTTGGGGAACGTTGCAGAAAACAAAAAAAATTCCTACATTTTCACCAAGATCCATCTATGAGTTCATCTAGCAACGAGTGATCGGATGCATCTACATACCTTTGTAGATCGCGAGCGGAAGTGTTCAAAGAACGAGGATGAGGGAGTCGTACTCGTCGTGATCCAAATCACCGGAGATCCTAGCGCCGAACGGACGGAACCTCCGCGTTCAACACACGTACGGTCAGCGTGACGTCTCCTCCTTCTTGATCCAGCAAGGGGGAAGGAGAGGTTGATGAAGATCCAGCAGCACGACGGCGTGGTGGTGGATGCAGTAGTCACCGCAGCAGGGCTTCGCCGAGCTTCTGCGAGAGGGAGAGGTGTAGCAGGGGAGAGGGAGGCGCCAAGGCTTGAGGTGTGGCTTCCCTCCCTCCCCCCCTTTATATAGGCCCCTTAGGGGGGTGCGCCGGCCCTAGGAGATGGGATATCCTAGGGGGGTGGCGGCCAAGGGGGTGGAGTACCCCCCAAGGCAAGTGGAGGCGCCCCCTCCCCTAGGGTTCCCAACCCTAGGCGCATGGGGGGCCCAAGGGGGGGCGCACCAGCCCACTAAGGGCTGGTTCCCCTCCCCACTTCATCCTTGGGGCCCTCCGGGATGGGTGGCCCCACCCGGTGGACCCCCGGGACCCATCCGGTGGTCCCGGTACAATACCGGTGACCCCGAAACTTTCCCAATGGCCGAAATAACACTTCCTATATATAATTCTTCACCTCCGGACCATTCCGGAACTTCTCGTGACGTCCAGGATCTCATCCGGGACTCCGAACAACTTTCGGATTACTTCATACTCATATCTATACAACCCTAGCGTCACCAAACCTTAAGTGTGTAGACCCTACGGGTTCGGGAGACAAGCAGACATGACCGAGACGACTCTCTGGTCAATAACCAACAGCGGGATCTGGATACCCATGTTGGCTCCCACATGCTCCTCGATGATATCATCGGATGAACCACGATGTCGAGGACCTAATCAATCCCGTACTCAATTCCCTTTGTCAATCGGTACGTTACTTGCCCGAGACTCAATCGTCGGTATCCCAATACCTCGTTCAGTCTCGTTACTGGCAAGTCACTTTACTCGTACCGTAATGCATGATCCCGTGATCAACCACTTGATCACATTGAGCTCATTATGATGATGCATTACCGAGTGGGCCCAGAGATACCTCTCCATCATACGGAGTGACAAATCCCAGTCTCGATTCGTGCCAACCCAGCAGACACTTTTGGAGATACCTGTAATGTACCTTTATTGTCACCTAGTTACGTTGTGACGTTTGGCGCACCCAAGGCACTCCTACGGCATCCGGGAGTTGCACAATCTCATGGTCTAAGGAAATGATACTTGACATCCAGAAAAGCTACGGCAAACGAACTACACGATCTTTGTGCTATGCTTAGGTTTGGGTCTTGTCCATCACATCATTCTCCTAATGATGTGATCCCGTTATCAATGACATCCCCATGTCCATAGCCAGGAAACCATGACTATCTGTTGATCAACGAGCTAGTCAACTAGAGACTCACTAGGGACACATTGTGTTCTATGTATTCACACATGTATTACGATTTCCGGATAATACAATTATAGCATGAATAATAGACAATTATCATGAACAAGGAAATATAATAATCATTTTATTATTGCCTCTAGGGCATATTTCCAACACCAATTCGGTTTGGTACTTGGGGGGCGTGCCCCACACTCCCCTTGCTTCCCTCTATTTCCACTAAGGCCCATGTAGGCCCATTAAGCCCCCGGGGGGGTTCCGGTAACCCCCGGTACTCCGGTATTTATCTGGTAACCCCCGGAACCCTTCCGGTGTCCGAATATAACCTTCCAATATATCAATCTTTATGTCTCAGCCATTTCGAGACTCCTCGTCATGTCCGTGATCACATCCGGGACTCCGAACTACCTTTGGTACATCAAAACACAAAAACTCATAATATCGATCGTCACAGAACTTTAAGCGTGCGGACCTTACGGGTTCGAGAACTATGTAGACATGACCGAGACACGTCTCCGGTCAATAACCAATAGCGGAACCTGGATGTTCATATTGTCTCCTACATATTCTACGAAGATCTTTATCGGTCAAACCGCATAACAACATACGTTGTTCCCTTTGTCATCGGTATGTTACTTGCCCGAGATTCGATCATCGGTATCTCAATACCTAGTTCAATATCGTTACTGGCAAGTCTCTTTACTCGTTCCATAATGCACTATCCCGCAACTAACTCATTAGTTGCATAGCTTGCAAGGCTTTAGTGATGTGCATTACCTAGAGAGCCCAGAGATACCTCTCCGACAATCGGAGTGACAAATCATAATCTCGATCTATGCCAACTCAACAAGTACCATCAGAGACACCTGTAGAGCACCTTTATAATCACCCAGTTACGTTGTGACATTTGGTAGCACACAAAGTGTTCCTCCGGTAATCGGGAGTTGCATAATCTCATAGTCATAGGAACATGTATAAGTCACGAAGAAAGCAGTAGCAGTAAACTTAAATGATCAGGTGCTAAGCTAACGGAATGGGTCAAGTCAATCACATCATTCTCTAATGATGTGATCCCGTTAATAAAATGACAACTCATGTCTATGGTTAGGAAACATAACCATCATTGATTCAATGAGCTAGTCAAGTAGAGGCAAACTAGTGACACTCTGTTTGTCTATGTATTCACACATGTACTAAGTTTCCGGTCAATACAATTCTAGCATGAATAATAAACATTTATCATGATATAAGGAAATAAATAATAACTTTATTATTGCCTCTAGGGCATATTTCCTTCAGTCTCCCACTTGCACTAGAGTCAATAATCTAGTTCACATCTTTATGTGATTAGTTCACATCTCCATGTGACTAATACCCAAAGGGTTTACTAGAGTCAATAATCTAGTTCACATCGCTATGTGATTAACACTCAAAGAGTGATCATGTTTTGCTTGTGAGAGAAGTTTAGTCTACGGGTCTGCAACATTCAGATCCGTATGTATTTCACAAATTTCTATGTCTACAATGCTCTCCACATAGCTATTCTAGCTAATTGCTCACACTTTCAATATGTATCCAGATTGAGACTTAGAGACATCTAGATCGATGTAAAAAGCTTGCATCGACATAACTCTTTACGATGAACTCTTTTTATCACCTCCATAACTGAGAAATATTTCCTTAGTCCTCTAAGGATAATTTTGACCGTTGTCCAGTGATCTACTCCTAGATCACTATTGTACTCTCTTGCCAGAATCATGCTAAGATGTACAATAGGACCGGTAAATAGCATAGCATACTTTATAGAACCTATGACTGAGGCATAGGGAATGAATTTTCATTCTCTTTCTATTTTCTGCCATGGTCGGGTTTTGAGTCTTTACTCAACTTCACACCTTGCAACACAGGCAAGAACTCCTTCTTTGACTATTCCAGTTTGAACTACTTCAAAATCTTGTCAGGGTATGTACTCATTGAAAAAACTTATCAAGCATCTTGATCTATCTCTATAGATCTTGATGCTCAATGTGTAAGCAGCTTCATCGAGGTCTTTCTTTGAAAAACTCTTTTCAAATACTCCTTTATGATTTCCAGAAAATTCTACATTATTTCTGATCAACAATATGTCATTCACATATACTAATCAGAAATGTTGTAGTGCTCCCACTCACTTTCTTGTAAATACAAGCTTCACCGCAAGTCTGTATAAAACCATATGCTTTAATCAACTCATCAAAGTGTATATTCCAACTCTGAGATGCTTGCGCCAGTCCATAGATGGATCATTGGAGCTTGCTCATTTTGTTAGCACCTTTTAGGATCGACAAAACCTTTTGGTTGCATCATATGCAACTCTTCTTTAAGAAATCCATGAAGGAATACAGTTTTGACATCCATTTGCCCGATTTCATAAAATGCAGCAATTGCTAACATGATTTGGACAAACTTTTAAGCATCGATACGAGTGAGAAAATCTCATCGTAGTCAACACCTTGAACTTGTCGAAAACATTTTGTGACCATTCGAGCTTTTTAGATAGTAACACTACTATCAGCGTCCGTCTTCCTCTTGAAGATCCATTTACTCTTAATGATTCACCGATCATCGGGAAAGTCAATCAAAGTCCATACTTTGCTCTCATACATGGATCCCATCTCAGATTACATGGTCTCAAACCATTTCGCGGAATCTGGGCTCATCATCACTTCCTCATAGTTCGTAGGTTCGTCATGGTCAAGTAACATGACATCCAGAACAGGATTATCGTACCATTCTGGTGTGGATCTCACTCTGGTTTACCTACGAGGTTCGGTAGTAACTTGATCTGAAGTTACATGATCATCATCATTAGTTTCCTCACTAATTAGTGTAGGAGTCACAGGAACAGATTTCTGTGATGAACTACTTTCCAATAAGGGAGCAGGTACAGTTACCTCATCAAGTTCTACTTTCTTCCCACCCACTTCTTTCGAGAGAAACTCCTTCTCTAGAAAGGATCCATTCTTAGTAACGAATGTCTTGCCTTCGGATATGTGATAGAAGGTGTACCCAACTGTCTCCTTTGGTTATCCTATGAAGACACATTTCTCCGATCTGGGTTTGAGCTTATCAGGATGAAACTTTTTCACATAAGCATCGCAACCCCAAACTTTAAGAAATGACAACTTTGGTTTCTTGCCAAACCACAGTTCATATGGCGTCGTCTCAACAGATTTAGATGGTGCCCTATTTAACGTGAATGCAGTTGTCTCTAATGCATAAGCCCAAAATGATAGTGGTAAATCGGTAAGAGACATCATAGATTGCACCATATCTAATATAGTACGGTTACGATGTCCGGACACACCATTACGCTGTGGTGTTCCAGGTGGCGTGAGTTGCGAAACTATTCCGCATTGTTTCAAATGAAGACCAAACTCGTAACTCAAATATTCTCCTCCATGATCAGATCGTAGAAACTTTATTTTCTTGTTACGATGATTTTCCACTTCACTCTAAAATTATTTGAACTTTTTAAATGTTTCAGATTTATATTTCATCAAGAAGATATACTCGTATCTTACTCAAATCATTTGTGAAGGTCAGAAAATAACGATACCTGTCGCGAGCCTCAACACTCATCGGACTGCATACATCAGTATGTATTATTTCCAACAAGTCTGTTGCTTGCTCCATTGTTCTGGAGAATGGAGTCTTAGTCATCTTGCCCATGAGGCATGGTTCGCAAGAATCAACGAATTCATAATCAAGTGATTCCAAAAGCCCATCAGCATGGATTTTCTTCATGCGCTTTACACCAATATGACCTAAACGGCAGTGCCACAAATAAGTTGCACTATCATTATTAACTTTGCATCTTTTGGCTTCAATATAATGAATATGTGTATCACTACGATCGAGATTCAATAAACCATTCACCTTGGGTGTATGACCATTGAAGGTTTTATTCATGCAGACAGAACAACAATTATTATCTGACTTTAAATGAATAACCGTATTGCAATAAACATGATCAAATCATATTCATGTTTAACGCAAACACCAAATAACATTTATTTAGGTTCAACACTAATCCCGAAAGTACAGGGAGTGTGCGATGATGATCATATCAATCTTGGAACCACTTCCAACACACATCGTCACTTCACCCTTAACTAGTCTCTGTTCATTCTGCAACTCCCGTTTCGAGTTACTAATCTTAGCATCTAAACTAGTATCAAATACTGAGGGGTTGCTATAAACACTAGTAAAGTACACATCAATAACATGTATATCATATATACCTTTATTCACTTTGCCATCTTTCTTATCCGCCAAATACTTGGGGCATTTCTGCTTGCAGTGACCAGTCCCTTTGCAGTAGAAGCACTTAGTCTCAGGCTTAGGTCTAGACTTGGGCTTCTTCACTTGAGCAGCAACTTGCTTTGTCGTTCTTCTTGAAGTTACCCTTCTTCCCTTTGCCCTTTTCTTGAAACTAGTGGTCTTGTCAACCATCAACACTTGATGCTTTTCTTGATTTCAACCTTCGTCGATTTCTGCATCATGAAGAGCTTGGGAATCAATTCTGTTATCCCTTGCATATTATAGTTCATCACTAAGTTCTAGTAATTTGGTGATAGTGACTAGAGAACTTTGTCAATTACTATCTTATCTGGAAGATTAACTCCCACTTGATTCAAACAATTGCAGTACCCAGACAATCTGAGCACATGCTCATTGGTTGAGCTATTCTCCTCCATCTTTGTAGGCAAAGTACTGTCAGAGGTCTCCTACCTCCCAACACGGGCATGAGTATGAAATACTAATTTCAACTCTTGGAACATCTTATATGCTCTGTGGCATTCAAAACATTTTTGAAGTCCCGGTTCTAAGCCGTAAAGCATGGTGCACTAAACTATCAAGTAGTCATCATACCGAGCTTTGCCAAACGTTCATAACGTCTGCATATGCTCCTGCAATAGGTCCGTCACCTAGCGGTGCATCAAGGACATAATTCTTCTGTGCAATAGTGAGGATAATCCTCAGATCGCGGATCCAATCCGCATCATTGCTACTAACATCTTTCAGTTTATTTTTCTCTAGGAACATATCAAAAATAAATGGGGAAGCTATGTGCGAGCTATTGATCTATAACATAGATATGCAAATACTATCAGGACTAACTTCATGATAAATTTAAGTTCAAATAATCATATTACTTAAGAACTCCCACTTAGATAGACATCCCTCTAGTCATCTAAACGATCACGTGATCCAAATCAACTAAATCATGTCCAATCATCACGTGAGATGGAGTAGTTTTCAATGGTGAACATCACTATGTTGATCATATCTACTATATGATTCACGCTCGACCTTTCAGTCTCAGTATTCCGAGGCCATATCTGCATATGCTAGGCTCATCAAGTTTAACCCGAGTATTCTGCGTGTGCAAAACTGGCTTACACCCGTTGTATTTGAACGTAGATCTTATCACACCCGATCATCACGTGGTGTCTCGGCACGACGAATTTTCACAACGGTGCATACTCAGGGAGAACACTTATACCTTGAAATTTAGTGAGGGGTCATCTTATAATGCTACCGTCAATCAAAGCAGAATAAGATGCATAATGGATAAACATCACATGCAATCAATATAAGTGATATGATATGGCCATCATCATCTTTTTCCTTTGATATCCATCTCCAAAGCACCGTCATGATCACCATCGTCACCGGCGCAACACCTTTATCTCCACCGTAGCATCGGTGTCGTCTCGCCAACTATTGCTTCTACGACTATTGCTACCGCTTAGTGATCAAGTAAAGCAATTACATGGCGATTGCATTGCATACAATAAAGCAACAACCATATGGCTCCTGCCAGTTGCCGATAACTCCGTTACAAAACATGATCATCTCATACAAAAATATAGCATCATGTCTTGACCATATCACATCATAACATGCCCTGCAAAAACAAGTTAGACGTCCTCTACTTTGTTATTGCAAGTTTTACGTGGCTGCTACGAGCTGAGCAAGAACCATTCTTACCTACGCATCAAAACCACAACGATAGTTCGTCAAGTTAGTGTTGTTTTAACCTTCTCAAGGACCGGGCGTAGCCACACTCGGTTCAACTAAAGTTGGAGAAACTGACACCCGCCAGCCACCTGTGTGTGAAGCACATCGATAGAACCAGCCTCGCTGAAGCGTACGCATAATGTCGGTCTGGGCCGCTTCATCCAACAATACCGCCGAACCAAAGTATGACATGTTGGTAAGCAGTATGACTCGTATCGCCCACAACTCACTTGTGTTCTACTCGTGCATATAACATCTACGCATAAACCTGGCTCGAATACCACTCTTGGGGAATGTAGTAATTTCAAAAAAATCCTACACACACGCAAGATCATGGTGATGCATAGCAACGAGAGGGGAGATAGTCGTCCACGTACCCTCGTAGACCGTTAAGCGGAAGCGTTATGACAACGCGGTTAATGTAGTCGTACGTCTTCATGATCGACCGATCCTCAGTAGCGAACATACGGCACCTCCGCGTTCAGCACATGTTCAGCTCGGTGACGTCCCACGAACTCACGATCCAGTAGAGCTCGAGGGAGAGTTTCTTCAGCATGATGGCATGGTGACGATGTTGATGAAGCTACCGTCGCAGGGCTTCGTCTAAGCACCGCTACGATATGACCGAGGTGGATTATGGTGGAGGGGGGCACCGCACACGGCTGGGAGAGATCAATGATCAAGTTGTGTGTCTAGAGGTGCCCCCTGCCCCCGTATATAAAGGAGCAAGGGGGGAGAGGCGGCCGGCCAAGCAGGGCGCGCCAAGGGGGGAATCCTACTCCCACCGGGAGTAGGACTCCTCCTTTCCTAGTAGGAGTAGGAGAGGGGGAAGGAAAGGGGGAGGAGGAGAAGGAAAGAGGGGGCCGGGCCCCCTTGCTCTAAACCAATTCGGTTTGGGCCTTAGGGGCGCGCCCCACACTCCCCTTGCTGCCCTCTATTTCCACTAAGGCCCATGTAGGGCCCATTAAGCCCCGGGGGGTTCCGGTAACCCCCGGTACTCCGGTATTTATCCGGTAACCTCCGGAACCCTTCCGGTGTCCGAATATAACCTTCCAATATATCAATCTTTATGTCTCGACCATTTCGAGACTCCTCGTCATGTCCGTGATCACATCCGGGACTCCGAACTACCTTCGGTACATCAAAACACAAAAACTCATAATACCGATCGTCACAGAACTTTAAGCGTGCGGACCCTACGGGTTCGTGAACTATGTAGACATGACCGAGACACGTCTCCGGTCAATAACCAATAGCGGAACCTGGATGTTCATATTGGCTCCTACATATTCTACGAAGATCTTTATTGGTCAAACCGCATAACAACATACGTTGTTCCCTTTGTCATCGGTATGTTACTTGCCCGAGATTCGATCGTCGGTATCTCAATACCTAGTTCAATCTCGTTACCGGCAAGTCTCTTTACTCGTTCTGTAATGCACTATCCCGCAACTAACTCATTAGTTGCATTGCTTGCAAGGCTTTAGTGATGTGCATTACCGAGAGGGCCCAGAGATACCTCTCCGACAATCGGAGTGACAAATCCTAATCTCGATCTATGCCAACTCAACAAGTACCATCGGAGACACCTGTAGAGCACCTTTATAATCACCCAGTTACGTTGTGACATTTGGTAGCACACAAAGTGTTCCTCCGGTAATCGGGAGTTGCATAATCTCATAGTCATAGGAACATGTATAAGTCATGAAGAAAGCAATAGCAGTAAACTTAAATGATCAAGTGCTAAGCTAACGGAATGGGTCAAGTCAATCACATCATTCTCTAATGATGTGATCCCGTTAATCAAATAACAACTCATGTCTACGGTTAGGAAACATAACCATCATTGATTCAACGAGCTAGTCAAGTAGAGGCAAACTAGTGACACTCTGTTTGTCTATGTATTCACACATGTACTAAGTTTCCGGTTAATACAATTCTAGCATAAATAATAAACATTTATCATGATATAAGGAAATAAATAATAACTTTATTATTGCCTCTAGGGCATATTTCCTTCAGAACCACCCATGACCGGATCCTGACACCACCATGACTTCGCTGCGGCACCAGGGGGTGCTGGTCATCCGTAGCGGCTCCATGGCGGCGGGCGACTCCACCTCCGCGACCTTGGCCGCGAGAGCTACAATTGCCTCCCACGCCCTCTGCCTAGCACAGCAAGCACCCCGCACCATAACACAAGATGGGTCAGGACCATGCATGCCGCCGTTTACCTCTGACTCGGAGTCCGCCGCCAAGAAGAGGTGCCATCAGAGGGGTTACGTACGCCCCAGCGTTGGGGTGCCAGACGAACTGCGCCGCGTCCGACGAGGCAGCGGTCACGCGCCTCCCGCCGGATCCAAGCGCCATTTGCACGGACACAATGGATACCCACCGTATCTAGTGTGATCGCGATCGGGCAAACTCCTCCCGAGAGCGGCAGAGAGCCATGCGAACGGTCATCTCCTCCTCGAGCCCGCATGGGACGAGGTCCCAGTCCACAGAAAACAAGGTCTCAAAGTTGGATCTAATGCCAGTCATGCCGGACAAGGACGAAGATCGCCGAAACGAAGCTTGGGGGCAGGGTATAGTGGAATTAAGTGACTAGGTTTTGGGATGCAGACGAGAACAAATATATGTAAAGTCGTGGTGGGTCATTGTGGGCCGAATCTAACGTGGTAGACGAGCCAGGGCCTCCCATATCTGTTCAGATTTAGGCTGGACATGAGACAGGAGAGCCGGTCAGCCTAGACGTAGAGGAAGTGTTTGAGGAGCCCGGCCGGAAGGGAGGAAGATCTTTCAGCCAAGCTCCAGCTTCAACAGGACAACTTTTCTCACGCTGGCACTGTGGCTTCCAGGACCTCCACTCTGATTGCATCCCTTGGGAGATTAGAGCTCCTCCACTCAGTAACTTTCTTCGCAGATCTGAACATTCCCTGGAAGCAGGGCTTTGTAAACCACGCAGTAACTTGCACTTGAGCTGAATGAAGTTAGCGCTTTTTTCTTGTCCATTCAAACGAGAAGAGGACCCAAGCACGTATTCACAAATTATAAAACAACACTTTTATCAGTGTTTACACCGTCCCTTTTGCTGCTCCCATTGCAATGCAGCACGGACATCACAAAATTATAAATCAAAGCAGGGAGACAAAGTTCATCTGGACCAATAGCAGCAGCAGTAGAAAATAGGGCAAAACTATTTGCAGTTGCACACGACACTGGAGCCTCGCTTACGATTATGAACAGAAGCAACACAGATGCTAGACTCAACAAAGACGAGACAAGCGTTGGTTTATATTATAGAACACAGGCCACTAGATACACTATCGAAATATGGCACAATACGCGACAAAGCCAGAGGCATGCACACCTGCCATCACAAAATCGAAGGATTTGGTCACCATGGCCGTTACTACACGGATGCCTGTTCGTCGAGTTCTTGGTCGTCGGGGGTAACTTTAGCTCGGATCGGCTCCTGGGCGTTGCTGGCGATCGACTCGGTTTCCTGAAGCTGCTTTGCTGGCGACCCTGACTCCTGATGATTATCTGTGTTTAGGTCCTCCATGCTTTTTGGCTGTGTGGCCTCAAGTGGGCCGCTTGCCTCTGATGGCAATTTCGGGAGTGACTTCCTCTGGGGCTTCTTCACTGAGTTTGATGGGGTTACTTTCTTCGCACCATTTTGAGTAGCCTTCTCATCAAGGCTCACACGGATAGGATGGCTTGGGGTGGTACTTTCTTCAGCCTCCAGCCCAGATTTGTTCTTGGAACGGCCAAGCTTTGGTGATTTAGCTCTAGTGGGAGGAATCTACAACAAATAAGAAATAACACAACAAGGTAATAAGTACTGTGATATTGTCCAATGTTTAGAATGCGGCAACACGTTTTAGCTAATGTTCACAGTGCAGGATGTTAAGTGGAGCATGTGCTGTTTGTTTCTGGACTGGTTCAGATGATTCAGCACCATGGTAGCGTACAATTGGTTCATAGTTGCTTTAAATGATGACTATCAAAATAGAGAAGTGTGATTTTATCCCATCTTTATGCTTCAACTCTACAATTGGTAGGTTGCTATTGAATAGACTAGAATGCTGCAAGGTAAAAGATTATTTTCTGCCGTACAGTGAATTTTAAATTTTAGATCAGGCAGGTCTGAGTACTAATATTGATCTTGTCTCAAGGCCCTGCAGTTTTGCATGTACCTTAACTGGCAGTACAGATTTTTCTATGAGTATAAAGGCTCTGCAACAGCATCCCATCCAAATGCAGCTATAATATCCACATGGCATACAGAATTTTCTGATGATTAACATTTTTAATATACTTTTAAATCTTGGTGTTTGAGCGCATGAAAAGTTCCATTTTCAGTATATCTTCTGAACATAGCATTTTAATGTTTTCCTGAAGTCCTGTTTTTAAGTGATGAAGTTCTATTTCCTGTATACAATGAAATGCAAATGTTTTTTTTTTCGGGCGGGAGCGAGGGGGTTCATGGTTATTTGCCCAGTAAGGGATAACCCCACACTCGGCTCCTTCTTACACTAGTAATAATGTACGTGCAACGCACGTTTATATTAAGTAGGATATTAGTTGCACGTTATATTAGGTAAGATATATCTGTTGCACGTTCGTATTTGGTAAGATACCAATTACTTTTTCACGGGAATGGTAGGATATTAATTACATGGCAGATTTCAAGGGATAGCGTTGAGTCAAAACGTGTTTATAACCAATGGCAGTAGTGGGTAATTAGAGCGTTAAACGTGTTTGGTGCTCAACATTGAAGCGATTTGAACCGCTAGATAACATGATTTGACGGTCGAGATGGTTTGGATCTGCCTATTTGGATCCTTTTATATTGGTATAGATAAGTCACATGACACTGTCATGAATTAACTTGTTGAAAAGCCAGGGATTCAGAAGGAATGAGGAGCAAAGCAGTATTACCTTTTTCAGTTCAACCTTTGGTGGTGGGGAGAAGCTTGGCATCGGCGTTGCCTTGAACTTTAAGCTTTTTCTCAGCATTTTGAGTTCAGCTTCTTCAGTCTCCTGTGAATAATAAGGCAACAAATGTCAGCAAGTAACATATGAGATGCAAGAATAACATTTAACATTTCCAAGAGATAACACAATGTCACCTTCGATTTAGCTTGCATATTGCTTATTTCCATCTCTCTTGCGTGAATCTTCTCCTCAAGCTTTGAGTAGAACTATATATTGGGTAAACAAAATAGCTGAATCAAATCTGCTTTTTTTCTCCAAATAAAATCAGGGAAATAGGGTATTAGACCAGAAATTACCTCTCTTCTTTTTTCAGCTCTCTCATCACACTTGAAACTGAATCCATAGGCAGGAGTGCTGCCAGCCCTTCGAGCTTTTGAACTTTCACTATTTAAATCTTCTTCATCTCTTCTGATGGAAGAATGCTGGTCTGATTGCTTTTGAGCTTTACTTCCCTCCCTGGATCTGTGGGGGTGAATATAACAGCATAAGTGACTCTGTGAGTATCCAACAAAACTAGATAGTATTAACGGGGAAAAGGAAGAATGGAGCATGAAATGTAAGAGAAATTCCCAAAGACCTTAGATGCAATTATGCAAATATGGTGACTCTGTGAGTATCCAACAAAACTAGATAGTATTAACGGGGAAAAGGAAGAATGGAGCATGAAATGTAAGAGAAATTCCCAAAGACCTTAGATGCAATTATGCAAATATGGTCCACAGACTCGGCCCTAAGTTGAACTTGACAATGAGAAAAGGAAGCACAATACTTCAACTGACCGATATTGAGCAGGGCTTTATGAAGTACACCCTCTGTTCCTAAATATAAGACGTTTTGGCAGTTCAATTTAAACTGCCAAAACATCTTATATTTAGAAACAGAGGTAGTACATGACATCCAAATGCTGGAAATACTAAAGTTAACTTCCAATACTGACACACTCGTTGAGGTTTGTGGCAGGTCGATAAATGACGAGATGAAAAGGTGTCGCTTCAGTGACATAGTAGAGAAATAGATCAAATAAGTATTATTTCAATTGAACTGATGTCTGACCGTCTGAGGGTGAGCATACATGTGTTTACCACATTGAGGTAATCCAAGAAATGGAAACATGGTACAATTCCCTATTTTTAACAAATCACTAACTAGCAACAAAAGGTTAATCTTTAAATGGCACCATAACTTTGGTTGGAACTTATCTTGATTACTAAAAGTTAGATATACAAAGAAATATAGGGCAAAATCCACTCTGTCTCAAAACAGGAAGTAAGACCACAGTACACAAGAAATAACGCAGAAACAGGAAAGAAATATGCATACTTTGCGTCCTCGAGCAATGATGTCTCCTTGGCAGACGGACGAGACTCGATCTTTCCAGATTTCTGATTACCATTACCAAACAAAGTATTTGAGACCTAGCTGGCTTGGATATGGAACCAATTCCGGGTAACATAGGAATAATAAAATCAAGCAGAACGGAGAACTCACTTTCTTATCGACACTCGGATCACCATTGGTACAAGAGCCAGTGCCTGAGTCTGCATGTGATACTCGCGCAATGGGTGCCTTACGAAGAGAGGAACTAGGGGTGCTTCTCCTTGCTAGACCTTCATCTCCACTCTTTGGGCTCCTTGTCTTTGCAACCTTAGGACCATGACTTGCAGCTCCCTATAAGCACATCATGTAGAAAACACTAATCAGAACAGTATTGTCACCAGACAGGCACAAAACATCACTGTCACAAGATCACCTTGGAACGGCCGATCTTCCTCCCTTCTGGCTGTGAGGTGGCTTCTCCACCTGCCTCTTCGTGCGGGTTGATCACCTCACTCTCCCCTGAATGGTCTCTGTTGGCCTGCGCATCATGCTCTTCGCCGCGCTCCTCTACACTGTCAGGCAACTCCAGCTTCGCCCCGTTCTCTATAGTCACAGCGCCCATAGCATCGGCAACATCAACAACGGCATCCATCTCGGCCAAGGCTCGCCTCTTGCACAATTTATTAATAACCCCTGCTCCGCACAGTCTCGTATATCCCTAACTCACCGCCATTCAACCTTGCCACAGAATCATGCTCTGTTGCCCTGCACCCCACGAGAATGCACAATGTAGTGTAAGATTGCTAATCATGGTGCTTACTTCAGAGATATTTAACTTGACGGTCCTCGCAAGATACAAATCCACGGAACTTGGTGGAACAAATGTGCATCGGCTGACTGTGAATCCACGCATGCGTGAAGAAACTAACACCAAAAAACGATCAAACGCATGCGTGAAGAAACTAACACCAAGAAACTCAAACGCACACGCTATACGATCCCACAAACAAAACATGTGGTCTTTCGTTCCCACAGTGAGGAGCGCACCAAATCCGACCAGCGCCGCGGAAAAGCCGGATCCAGACCACTATGGATCCGGGTAAAGGGGGATCCACGCTCAAGATCTGCTGCCAAGAAACGCCAAATGCGTGCAGATCTAGCTGAGTAACCGCTAGGACGGTGGCACCAGCAAGAAAGGAGAGGGGTGGGAAATGTGAGAAAGATGGTTTCTTTACCTCGCCGGAGAAGAGCATATGGGAATGGCGTGGCGGAGGCGTGCGGTGGACGGGGGGAGAGAGAGTGAGTGGGGCGGCGGCTCGCCGGCTCCCGCGGAGAACGAAGCGAGGGCCGAGGAAGACGAGGGGACAGGGTGGTGACTGTGTCTGAGTTGGAGGGTTCCAATCTGGTTGTCTTTCATGTTTCCTTTTCTTTTCTCTTCTTTTACTGTTTCCTTTTCTTTGTGTCCCCTAGATTTTCAATTTGTCAGGCCTTCTGACATTTTAGAGCATCTCCAACACAGATACCTTCATAGACATGGACAATAAAAATAATGCCCTCACTATCCACCAAGACACGCATTTATGAATACCACCTTGTTATTCAGCTTCAAACGAGTTGAAATTTTACGAAAAATTATTTTAAAATATATAAAAATATTGGAATAAAGAAATACCAGAGAGGGACACTCAGGTGCCCACTAGGCACCAGGGTGCGCCTGTCCCCCATGGCGCCCTGGTGGGTAGTGGGAGCCCTGGCCCACCTCTGGTGCCCATTTTCTAGTACATAGGGTCTTTTGCCCTAGAGAAAATAAGGACAGGAATTTTGGGACAAAGCGCCGCCGTCTCGAGGCGGAACTTGGGCAGGAGCACTTTTGCTCTCCGGCGAAGCGATTCCGTCGGGGATACTTCCTTCCAGGAGGGGGAAACTGAAGCTATTGTCATCACCAACAACCCTCTCATCGTGGGAGGGGCAATCTTCGTCAACATTTTCAAAGGCAACATCTCATCTCAAAATCCTAGTTCATCTCTTGTGTTCAATCCTTGTAATAAAACCTCACATTGGTACCTGATGATCCACAAGTATAGGGGATCTATCGTAGTCCTTTCGATAAGTAAGAGTGTCGAACCCAACGAGAAGCAGAAGGAAATGACAAGTGGTTTTCAGCAAGGTATTCTCTGCAAGCACTGAAATTATCGGTAACAGATAGTTTTGTGATAAAATAAATCATAACGGGTAACAAGTAACAAAAGTAACTAAGGTGCAGCAAGGTGGCCCAATCCTTTTTGTAGCAAAGGACAAATCTGGGCGAACTCTTATATGAAGCAAACACTACTGCAGGATGGTCCAAACATGACACTACGACCAGAGACCCTTCGACGAAACTGTGTGCGATGCCATAATCACAAACGGGGGTGTAAAAAAGCATCAAAAAAATGCAAAACGTTTGCGATGACGGATGCATCAAACACGGTACAGATTGTAGTTGTGTGTGCGATGCAGGGCATACGATTCAGTTCAATTAACTGTTTGGGATGAGGAGGAACAAAAAAGACGGGTAGCCAGATGAAAGCATGTGCGATATATTGCATACGGTTCATTAGGATGAACTATGTGTGATTAGGCAACACAATGTAAACGATTCAACTCAACAAGATGTGTGTGATACGCGGCAAACGAGTTCGTAATCAGAAATGTGTGTGAAGACCAATAATAACACAGACGATTGCTACTAATAAGCCGTGTAATTTGCTCTGTCTATAGTAGAATAACATGTATATATATAACTAAAATAAACATCCAATTACATAAGTAACTATACAGATCATTCACACACACCTCAATAAACAATTGCGTGCATTCTAAAGTAGGAGAAATGATCGTCTAGTCATCTACTTCTTGTGACGCTCCCGTCATTGCTATGTGGCTCGATCCCTCGTCTGGGTCAGGAAGAAGACAGTTCCTCATGTCAACGATCCGTCTGTATATCTCGTAGCTTGTGTATGCATCCATGGCCGCGTACTTGACATGTTGTTCATCCAGTCTCTTATGCCACACACTGTGCCAGGCGTTCCTGCCCTTATTGCTCTCACTCTTTATCTTCATGTAGTAGGGGTCGATGATGGCCGAGCGAGGTCAACTAGGGAGTTCAGTTTGTTTTTGTCGCTGCCCCAGACCTTGTAGTGGCTTTGGATGTTGACAAGATTCGGACATTCAAGCACGAAACCTTGAGCGATTTTAGATCGTTTGTGGTGTCCACCACAATGAAACTGTAGTCGGAGCTGTTGATAAACCTGGAGAAACGCTCACAAGGCGCTGTGGCCAGGTGGTAGTGGTAGATGAGGACGCCATGTCGCACGCACAACTAGACGACGACAACCTTCTGATTCTGCCCGGCATGACCCATGGTGTACTCGAGGTCGAAGCCGACCACTTGGTACTTGTCCTTGACCAGGAACTGCTCTATAGTTCGGATGGAGCTCTCCACCGAGACCGGATCGTTCGTGTACACCACTAAGAGAGCCTTTCCCCTCACGTGGGTGTCCACGACGTGTTGCGTGGTGAACTTCCCGCCGTTGTCGTCGGCGGCCGCTGGAAGCGCCATTGGAACCGCTGGATATCCTCTCTGTATGTGTCCTTGTGGGTGTGCTCATTGTGTCATGTGAGATGAGAGATGAAAGTAAACGACCGCAGGAATAAAAGGGGGTCGGGCGGCGTGGATTCTCCGCGCGTCCGCATGACAGTTTTTGCAGCGGGTAACTGTATCATCGCGCCGCGCCCGGCGCAACCGCATGCACACAAACGTGCATGATCGTGCGCCGGCCCCGAACACTGGCAGCGCGCGTGGAGGGACGAGGGCAAAGCACCCGAAGAGACGTGAGAGCAGAACGCGCGCAGCGGGACGCGAGCAGAGTGCGCCGCAGCCGCCTGAACCGCAAGCAACCACACGCATAGAGCAGTTGAACATGCAGGAAATGGTTGCCTACAAGCCGGACGACAGTTGTGTCGCTGCGTAGAGAGCGGCGTGTGCTACCACCTCCATCTAGTCTATAGTCCCCTTTATATTCTATGGCATACTTTGCCCTCAAATTTAACCAACAAAATTTTACTGCATGTTATAAAAATTATATAATTGAAAACTATGTCAAATGCGAATCTAACTATATAATCTTTGGCGACATGCATTCGTATTTTATTAGTTAATTCAGACTTATAAATCAGGATAGGGGTATAGTAGGTAATTAAATCGCAAATGTTTTTTATTAACCGTATGTGTACGTGACCTTTCGTCCTCCTCTCGCATGTCTTGTCACCCCGCTGTCGCAGACGGCTTCCGACGCAAGCTTGTGCAGCGCGCGGGGCGTTCTTTCGTCCAAACGGTGGCGCCAATGAATCGT
Source organism: Triticum aestivum (assembly GCF_018294505.1). Classification (NCBI taxonomy): domain Eukaryota; kingdom Viridiplantae; phylum Streptophyta; class Magnoliopsida; order Poales; family Poaceae; genus Triticum; species Triticum aestivum. Next base: position 211,870,916 of record NC_057809.1, read on the forward strand.
CGGTGAGCCCATTCCCGCGCAACCTCGCAGGTTTCCGCGCAAACTTCTCGCCCGACTCGGTAAAATCCCCCAAAATCCCAATGCTTACCGGCCTGCTATAAAAACCCTCATGGCCGGCGAGTCCTGCGTCGCATTTTCCGCTCCCTTCCTATAGCTTATCTTGTCTGCTTCTCCCATAATCGTCAATAGCACCGGTCCGTCGTCGTCGCTCAGCCACTCTGCCGTCATCAGAGGACAGCTCCAGCTGGGAGGCTACACCGTGGCGGCGGCGCAGTCCCTCGCGTAGTGTAGTGCGTGTGGTGTCCCTGTTGGGTGTGCGCGAAACACCCACCACACGCTCAGTCGCCGGTGCCTGTCGGCAGCTGTTGCCGCCACACCACCGTCGAAAGCCAGGGCCATCTCTCGTTCCGCCGCCGCGGCCCGAAGGCGGGAGGTGGCCGTCATGGCCGCTACCCCACTGCCGGCCACCGTGGGCATCACCCGCTTCGCCACCGCGGCCCGAAGGCGGGAGGTGGTGGTCGTGGACATCACCCCATCGTCGGTCGGCGTGGCCGCCAGCCCGCCGTCGACCGCCGGGGTCATCACCCGCTCCACCACCGCCGCCCGAAGGCGGGAGGCGGAGGTAGATGTCCGCACGTGCGTCAGCGACCTTGCGCGCTACACCGAGTTCCTGCGGGAGGAGGAGGAGCGCCTCGTCGGGCACGCAAAGAGCCTTACCGCCGCCGAGGCCGCGGCACACGCCACCTTAGAGGCGAGGAATCAGGAGATCTACGAGGAGAACCTCCACTTCGAGAGGGGTCGTCTGGAGCGGCAGAGGGCGTTCGAGGTGAGCGTTGCTGAAGCTGCAACGACAGCAGGTATCGTATTGCGGTTGCCCAGCTCGTCGGTAGGCTCCTCCTCCTACGCCTCTTACTGAGCGCGCTCGGCAGAGGAGAGGGAGCCGGAAGTAGTACACAGCCCCTCCACAGTAGTAGTAGTATTTAGTGGCTATTTTGTTCAGTTCATCTGACTATAGATGTGGTGGAACTGTACAACATACTTAAAATTAGCTAGTATATATAAGTTAACTAGCTATTTCAGTACGTGGTTGGCAACAATTAGGAAAAAGTTTGGTCGGTTCAGCTGTCGAGTTAAACTGTTTGTATAAATTAAGAATGACTACTTAATCTATGAATGAAATCTATGCTTAATTATTGAATTTTAGTTGCAAAAATTAGATATTGCTAGTGATTTTTAACTTCATATTTTGACAAATCATAGTGTTACAAGGTTGACAAATGGCAATGTTACTAGATCAATAAATGTCAATCTTTCTAGTTTGACAAATGGTAACATACCCAATATGACAGATGCAAATCGCACCAAATTATTTGTAAGTGGTTGCACACGGGTCATCTAAAAGAACCGTTTGCGTTGAAGAGATGCACAAATCCTGCTCTCACTTTGCATCATGTCGTCCCAGGGTCGACGAGCGGGGGGCAGGAGGACGGCAGCTGGCGGCGCTGAGAGGTAGCGTTCGACGGCGGCGTCCCATGCCGTTGAGGGAGGCGCGCATGGAGAGGAAGGTGAGCGACCATGGAAGTCAAAGGGCTCACTTCCCAGTGAGCATGCGCAGCGTAAAGCTTGCACGCTTCTCGATGAGCCTGCACATTCGAGGACAACTTGCACTCCTCTCGGTCACCTTGCGCACCGAACTGCACTCTTCCGTTCAGTCAAGGTCAAGCAGCTGTCCACACGGCACCTCCTACATCCATTAAAACCAAGACGCGTGGTGTCACGTGAATGGTTAACAAAATGCACACGGTTCGAATTATACAAATGTTTGAGATATTAAAGAGGCAGCTACTTTTTCAAAATGCCTTTATTGGCTGTCATTATTCGAGTGCGTCTTCTCTCAGAATGGACACGAAAAATATCATAGCATGTTGGGTGCCATTCCATGATAGTATGCCAATTTCGAACGAGTTTTGGATTTACTAGAATTTAAAAACCAAACATCTCAATTTAAAAACTAGAATTTAAAAACCAGGCATCTCAATGTTTGAAATTCATTCCCATTTCTTGTATGGGACCTAAGCATGCACCCAAGGACACATATTTAATTTTTTAACCAATTTATATGCACTAGAGCATGTGCATCTAGTTCAAATTTGAATTATGCACATAAATGCATTGAAAACTCAGTTAATGCATAAAAATGTCCAAACGAACCCCAAAAAATCACAAAAATTGACACAACACTACTGTTGTTCTATGTTGACACGAGAATTTTTTTGGAAGCAATAAGAGGCAATGGATATCATTTCGTCCCCAAAGGTGGGACATTCCCTACCGAAACCATCATACTTGTTGTGAGAAGCTCTCGTTTGTGAGAAGCATATACCCAAACCTGCCCCAAATGGGACAAAAATTTTACCACGACATGTTGATGCCGCTCCATGATAGCATGCCAAGTTTCATGAATTTCGGACGAGTTTTGAATTTACTAGAATTTAAAAACCAGGCATCTCAATGTTTTACCGGCAATCAACGGTGCCCTGGTGTTTGAAATTCATTATGTTTCTTACATGAGACCTAAGCATGCATCCAAGGACATAGATTGATTTTTCAACCAATTTATATGCACTGGAGCATGTGCATGTAGTTCAAATTTGAATTATGCACATAAATGCATTGAAAACTCAGTTAATGCAGAAAAATGTCCAAACGAACCCTGAAAAATCACAAAAATTGACACAATACTCCTGTTGTTTTATGTTGACATGAGAAATTTTTTGGAAGCAATAAGAGACAATGAATATCGCTTTGTCCCCAAAGGTGGGACGATCCCTACAGAAACCATGATGCTTGTTGTGAGAAGCTCTGATTTGTGAGAATCATATACCCAAACCTGCCCCAAATGGCACAAAAAATTAACCACGGCATGTTGATGCCGCTGCATGATAGCATGCCAAGTTTCATGAATTTCATATGAGTTTTGCATTTATTAGAATTTAAAAACCAGGCATCTCAATGTTTTGCTGGCAATCAACGGTGCCCTGGTGTTTGAAATTCATTCCCATTCCTTGCATGGGACATAAGCATGCACCCAAGGACACAGATTTGAATTTTCAACTAATTTATATGCATTAGAGCATGTGCATGTAGTTCAAATTTGAATTATGCACATAAATGCATTGAAAACTCAGTTAATGCATAAAAATGTAAAAACGAACCCCGAAAAATCACAAAAATTGACACAACACTCCTGTTGTTCTATGTTGACACAAGAAATTTTTTGGAAGCAATAAAAGGCAATGGATATCATTTCGTCCCCAAATATGAGATGTTCCCTACCGAAACCATCATCTTGTTATGGGAAGCTTTGGTTTGTGAGAAGTATATACCCAAACCTGTCCCAAATGGGAGAAAAAATTTACCACGACATGTTGATGCTGCTCCATGATAGCATGCCAAGTTTCATGAATTTTAGACGAGTTTTGGATTTACTAGAATTTAAAAACCAGACATCTCAATGTTTTGCCGACAATCAACGGTGGCTTGGTGTTTCAAATTCATTCCCATTTCTTGCATGGGATGTAAGCATGCACCCAAGGACACATATTTGATTTTTCAACCAATTTATATGCACTAGAGCATGTGCATGTAGTTCAAATTTGAATTATGCGCATAAATGCATTGAAAACTCAATTAATACATAAAAAATGTCCAAACGAACCCCAAAAAATCACAAAAAATGACACAACACTCCTGTTGTTCTATGTTGACACGAGAAATTTTTTGAAAGCAATAAGAGGCAATGGATATCGTTTCGTCCCCAAAGGTGGGACGTTTCCTATGGAAACCATCATGCTTGTTGTGAGAAGCTCTGGTTTGTGAGAAGTATATACCCAAACCTGTCCCAAAAGGGACAAAAAATTTACCACGGCATGTTGATGCGGCTCCATGATAGCATGCCAAGTTTCATGAATTTCAGACGAGTTTTGGATTACTAGAATTTAAAAACCAGGTATCTCAATGTTTTGTCGGCAATCAACGGTGCCCTGGTGTTTGAAATTCATTTTGTTTCTTGCATGGGACCTAAGCATGCACCCAAGGACACATATTTGATTTTTCAACCAATTTATATGCATTGGAGCGTGTGCATGTAGTTCAAATTTGAATTATGCACATAAATGCATTGAAAACTCAGTTAATGCATAAAAATGCCCAAATGAACCCCAAAAAATCACAAAAATTGACACAACACTCCTGTTGTTCTATGTTGACACGAGAAAATTTTTGGAAGCTATAAGAGGCAATGGATATTGTTTCGTCCCCAAAGGTGGGACGTTCCCTACCGAAACCATCATGCTTGTTGTGAGAAGCTCTCGTTTGTGAGAAGCATATACTGAAACCTGCCCCAAATGGGACAAAAATTGAACCACGGCATGTTGATGCCGCTCCATGATAGCATGCCAAGTTTCATGAATTTAAGACAAGTTTTGGATTTACTAGAATTTAAAAAACCAGGCATCTCAATGTTTTGCCGACAATCAACGGTGCCCTGGTGTTTGAAATTCATTCCCATTTCTTGCATGGGACGTAAGCATGCACCCAAGGACACAGATTTAAATTTTTAACTAATTTATATGCATTAGAGCATGTGCATCTAGTTCAAATTTGAATTATGCACATAAATGCATTGAAAACTCAGTTAATGTATAAAAATGTCCGAACGAACCCCGAAAATTACAAAAGTTGACACAACACTCCTGTTGTTCTATGTTGACACGAGAATTTTTTTGGAAGCAATAAGAGGCAATGGATATCATTTCGTCCCCAAAGGTGGGACATTCCCTACCGAAACCATCATATTGTTGTGAGAAGCTCTTGTTTGTGAGAAGCATATACCCAAACCTGCTCCAAATGGGACAAAAAAATTACCACGACATGTTGATGCCGCTCCATGATAACATGCCAGGTTTCATGAATTTCAGACGAGTTTGGGAACTAGAATTTAAAAGCAGACATCTTAATGTTTTGTCGGCAATCAACGATTCCCTGTGTTTGAAATTCATTCCCATTTCTTGCATGGGACGTAAGCATGTACCCAATGACACATATTTTATTTTTCAACCAATTTATATGCACTGGAGCATCTGCATGTTGTTCAAATTTGAATTATGCACATAAATGCATTGAAAACTCAATTAATGCATAAAAATGTCCAAACAAACCTCGAAAAATCACAAAAATTGACACAACACTTCTGTTGTTCTATGTTGACACGTGAAATTTTTTGAAAGCGGGCAATGGATATTGTTTCATCCCCAAAGGTGGGATGTTCCCTACCGAAACGATCATGCTTGTTGTGAGAAGCTCTGGTTTGTGAGAAGCATATACCCAAACCTGCTCCAAATGGGACAAAAATTTTACCACGGCATGTTGATGCCACTCCATGATAGAATGCCAAGTTTCATGAATTTGAGATGAGTTTTGGATTTACTAGAATTTAAAAACCAGGTATCTCAATGTTTGCGGCCGAGTGACGGTGGCAGGGTGTTTGACATTCATTCCCATTTCTTGCATGGGACCTAAGCAGGCAACCAAGGACACAAATTTGAATTTTCAACTAATTTATATGCATTAGAGCATGTGCCTGTAGTTCAAATTTGAATTATGCACATGAATGCACATAAAACTCAGTTAATGTACAAAAATGTCCAAGCGAACCCCGAAAAATCCCCGAAATTGACACAACACTCCTGTTGTTCTATGTTGACACTAGGAAAAAAATTGAAATTGAGAAGAGGCAACTGATACCGTTTCGTCCAGAAAGGTGAAATGTTCCCTACCGAAACCATCACACTTGTTGTGTGAGAAACTCTGGTTTATGAGGAGCTTATACCCAAACCTGCCCCAAATGAGACAAAAATTTTACCACGGCATGTTGATGTCGCTCCATGATAGCGTGCCAAGTTTCATTAATTTCAGACGAATTTTGGATTTACTAGAATTATAAAATCAAGTACGTCGAGGTTTGCCGGAGAGCCACGGTGCCGTGGTGTTCAAATTTCATCCCTATTTCTTGCATGGGAGATAAGCATAAACCCATGGACACATATATGATTTTACAACCCATGTTGGTGCACCGGAGCATGTGCTTGTAGTTTAATTTTGAATTCTGCACATGAAATGGCTAGAAAACCAATTTAATGTATAAAATGTTCAAACAAACCTTGAATAATTCCAATTCTTTTACGACACACATATAGTTGCATGTACACTCCAGATAAAAGGTCTAGCAATTCAAACATTGTCCATTGCCGTTGTGACCCCATTATGTAATTCAAATCAAGATGAAAAATCAAGTAGATCACACATAGTTTATTATCACCAACCGTGTGAGATGCAGCACAAAATATCCTGGAGCACCGTCGGTGTATATTACGCCTATGGCTTACGCGAGAAGGTGCGTCGGCTACAGTCCACAGCCGGCGTCTCAAGCACACTAGCTCGCTCCCCAAATATCATTTCACTGTTCAATCGTCGCTGGTGAAAGATGGGCACGTGGACCCGCGTTGTGAGGGTAACTTCGGTGGCCCACTCCGGCGAGAGTGCGGCCACAACCGCCATGCGCGTGCTAACAAGGTGCATGAGCGTGACTGTAATCTGCGATCGGTCGGTCGTGGCAACCCAAATGGCCGATGTTGCTTCTTAGGTGGCGGCAGCAACATCTGGCTCGGGGATAACAACTGGCGAGAGCGGCACATCAGTTATCCGTTCCGCAGCGGTGGTCTTAGCCCTGATGGAGGCCGCCCACGACCATGTCGAGGCCGCCCATGCCCAGCTCCTGGCGGTCACCGCACAAATCGAATGAAGCTTCTCCGGCAACGGTCGACAACCCATGGCCGAGGAGCTGGCAATCGCCGAGAGCGTTCGAGCAGCCATCCGTTCATCTGCGGCATACCTTACGACGACGGAGCCCGTCCAAGCCCAAATCGCGTCCGCCCATGCCCAGCTCGTGGCGGACTTTTCCATAGAGATGGCAGACACGGATGGCGAGATGCTTGCCGAGTATGGTGTGATGGATGCCATGGAGCCCCTTCCCCAGGAGACCGGCAGGCGCAAGCTGGACATGGAGGCGGCGGCGGAGATCGACGAGCACCAGCTGTAGTAGTACTCTTTGTTTTGTTTAATTAAGAGCGCCAGTTTTTAATTTGTTAGAGTAATGTTTAGATCAGCTAGCTCTGTTTAATTGCTGAACTTGCTCGATTAAGAAGTTAGTCTTCTTTGTGTACCCAAATTATGCAATGACGTGGATGACCACTGTAACCAGGGAAATTCGAACCAAAATTTTTGACGTTCAAACTCAACACACACGGGTTAAGCTATCTGAATTGTTTGTGATGTTCACATATCGTACATAGTTCTGAAAAAGGGAACGTGTCTGATGACACTTTGCGCGCCAGTTTTTTCGCTGAAGCGATTCCAAATTTTCGGCTTCCGTGGAAATATCTACCTTCTCGCCCCTCCCTCTTACCAAAAGCCACATTTCCCATGTTTCCGTCTTCCTTTCCAAGTTGAAACCTTCACTCCTTGCTTGCAGCGCCGCCTCCGCGTCGGCGACCCTCCTTCACGCTGCTCGGCCTCGTCTATCCAGGCAGGTAATCCACACCCGACCCCCACCTCCTCCTCCTTCCACATCCTACATGCTCCGACCGCCAGCGCGAGCGCGACACCTTCCACCCAAATCACCGATCCTTCACCAAATAAGCGCGGCCCTAAGCCATGGTGCACGCAGTATAGCCAGGATCTCAAGGAGCATTTGGCAGCGGAGAAGCAAATCACGGCCGCAAGCGCAGATGAGGTCGTGATGGCTGCCATTCGTGCTGACCCCCAGATCTTGGAGGAGCGCCTTTCCATTTGCTAGCTATGCCGGTTAAGCATGCTCAGTTTACCTAATGCATGTGCTGCTCCTGCATTTCCTTCACAAATTCTAGTGAATAGTGATATCTAATTTTACCATGCAATCTATTGCTCTAGTGTATATGTTCTATATGTCGTGCAGTGTGGTACTCACTTATTAACTGTTTTGTTAATTAGTTGTCATCTTAAGTTAACTATTTGGTTCAATTATGCAATTGTGATGTTCAATTCTTCAGGCTGCAATTTTGTATTGTCTTCCATGTGAGAAATAAATCAAATTTGTCTTTACAAAATACATGAAAAACGAATACAATTGCTATATTTCCAAGTTGTCAAGCATGCTTGGTTTGGTTATACATTATGCAATGTGGTGCTCAGTTAATGTTTGGTTGATTTGTGTTGTGGTGTTTAGTTAACTGTTTGGTTTAATTTTGCAATGCGATGTTCAATAATTGTGGGTGCATTATGTTATTGTATACCATGTGAGGAATAAATTGAATTTGGCTATAGTAAATACTTAACCTGATGACTAACTATCTTATATGTGTTGTAGGGAAACAATGGGAAGCACTGAGGTTTACAATTGAGGTTAGCACGTGCATGGTCCGTTGTCTAATAGCACATTATGGTGCAATTGCAGGAACCATTCTAATATTTTGGTTTTTAACAATTTGGTCTTGCACATGTAGGTCCTGCTGTCAGAGGTTTTGACCCACTGTTCGACCCTTTTTGCATATGCGGAAATGAGTTGTCCATGAATATCAATCAAATCAAGAAACTCAGAGAGATTTTTAGGATAAAGAAATTAGCGACAAAAACAACAAGATCTTTGTCTGCAGAATGAAGAAGACATCAGTTCACTACAAGATGGTACTAACTATTATACCTTGCCTTTTTTATTCCTTTGCCCTATTTCCAATATAGAGAAGATATTTATGCACATCCTTGTTTTCAGGCCTTTCCAAAGCAGTTCATTGATGATAATCTCTCAACCCACCTCTATGGTCAGGAGGCGAGGAAGGTTTTCATACAACACCCATGGTTCAATATTGAAGTGTTCTTAAAGAGGACAAAGGACGGACGGTCAATCATCCACAGACGCTGGCCTAAAGTTGCAAAGACCTTCAACATGAATGAAGGCTCAATATTCGCCTTCCGCTTCAGCAGTTTTCCAGATTAGATGCATCTGTCTATATCCCGTCTATGATGCTAATTTCGAAAGGTTCTACATGTTGCATGTGAAACTTGGTGCTGGTGCAGTTGTGTAATGGGGTAGCTGAGTGCTGAAGCTATATCATGTTGTACTCTGATGTATTTCAATTATGAAATTCTGCTTCCTTAATATGGAAATGCAATATATTATGTGCTTAATATGAATGTCAATTAAATTAATAAATGGACTATTAATAATAGGGCAATTAGCTTGCTAATGGTGAATTAGCCTGCTAATTGGGTTTTGCTATTGCAAACGGTTGTTGAAAAAATACCGTGGGCGATGACCTCAGGCAACGCACACAGTTTCTAGGAATAAAGCGTGTTGGATCAATGAACAATCACACATGACTTTCTCTTGAAAACTATTTGTGTTAGGCCACCTTGCACAAATGTTTACCACATAAAAACTGTGTGTGATGGACAGCCTTTGCCACACAATTTCTTCTACGGACCATGTGTGACACATTCAATAACGCAAACGATTTAACTGGAAAATTGTGTGTGATGTACCTATGAACGGAAACGTTTTCCTTGGAGCGACTGTGTGGGATGTACATCCGAACGAAAACGTTTAGCGGGGACTGACTGTGTGGGATGTACTTGCGACCGGAAACAATTTCGCCATATAATTGTATTATTTTTTAGCTCTACTATACGTATTTCCGTATTTGAGCGCTCGTCGGTCGCACACGACCTCATTTTGCCGAGCGTGTGTGCCAGAAGGGCATATCCCTGACGGTTTCTGGGTTGTGTGGGAAGGGCCCCCCTATCGCCCACACTCACTTGGCGACGGTTCCAAATGTCGTCGCAAAAAGGGGTTAAAAACCATTTGTATAGGACCAACACGTACCAGTGAAAGCGCTCCCGAGGACACATGGGAATTACTGTCAAGGTAGTTTTCATCATGCTCATATGATTCACGTTCGTTACTTTGATAATTTGATATGTGGGTGGGCCAGTGCTTGGGTGTTGCCATTCCTTGGACAAGCCTCCCACTTATGATTAGCCCCTCTCGCAAGCATCTGCAACTACGAAAGAAGAATTAAGGTAAACCTAATCATAGCATGAAACATATGGATCCAAATAAGCCCCTTACGAAGCAACGCACAAAGTAGGGTTTAAGCTTCTATCACTCTAGCAACCCATTATCTACTTATTACTTCCCAATGCCTTCCCCTAGGCCCAAATAATGGTGAAGTGTCATGTAGTCGACGTTCACATAACACCACTAGAGGAGAGACAACATACATCTCATCAAAATATCGAACGAATACCAAATTCACATGATTACTTATAACAAGACTTCTCCCATGTCCTCAGCAACAAACGTAACTACTCATAAAGCATATTCATGTTCATAATCAGAGGAGTATTACCTATCATTAAGGATCTGAAAATATAATCTTCCACAGGATAAACCAACTAGCATCAACTACAAGGAGTAATCAACACTACTAGCAACCCACATGTACCAGTCTGAGGTTTTGAGACAGAGATTGGATACAAGATATGAACTAGGGTTTGAGAGGAGATGGTGCTGGTGAAGATGTTGATGGAGATTGGCCCCCTCTTGATGAAAGGATCGTTGGTGATGACGATGGCTTTGATTTCCCCCTCCCGGAGGGAAATTTCCCAGGCAGAACAGCTCCGCCGGAGCCATAGATTTGTTCTGCCCAGGTTCCGCCTCGAGACGGCGGCGCTTCGTCCCGAAAGCTTCCTTCTTATTTTTTCTAGGTCAAAACACACCATATAGCAAAAGATGGGCGTCGGAGTCCTGCCAGGGGCCCCACAAGGACGGGGGCGCGCCCTCCACCCTTGTGGCTGGCTGGTGGCCCCACTCTGGTGCTTTCTTCGCCCAATATTTTTTATATATTCCAAAAATATTCTCCGTGAAGTTTCAGAACTTTTGGAGTTGTGCAGAATAGGTCGCTAATATTTTCTCCTTTTCGAGTCCAGAATTCCAGTTGCCGACGTTCTCCCTCTTCATGTAAACCTTGTAAAATAAGAGAGAAAAGGCATAAGTATTGTGATATGATGTGTAATAACATCCCATAATGCAATAAATAGCAATATAAAAGCATGATGCAAAATGGACGTATCAGTACCTAGGGGTGACTAGTAGTGTTGATTACATCTTGTAGTTGATGCTAGCCGGTTATTTGGTGGAAGATTATATGTTTACATCTATTATGATATTCAATACCCCTCTACTCTTGAGCATGAATATGTTCTGTGAGTAGTTACTTTTGTTCTTAAGGACATGGGAGAAGTCTTGTCATAAGTAATCATGTGAATTTGATATTCGTTTGATATTTTGATGATATGCATGTTGTGATTCTCTTAGTGGTGTTATGTGAACGTCAACTACATGACACTTTGCCATCTTTGTGTTGGGGAACGCAACATGCAATTTACAAAAAAATACACTCACGCAAGATCTATCTAGGAGATGCATAGCAACGAGAGGAGGAGAGTGTGTCCACATACCCTCGTAGACCAAAAGCGGAAGCGTTAGGTTAACGTGGTTGATGTAGTCGAACGTCTTCGCGATCCAACCGATCAAGACCGAACATACGACACCTCCGAGTTCAGCACACGTTCAGCTCGATGACATCCCTCGAACTCTTGATCCAGCTGAGGGTCGAGGGAGAGTTTCGTCAGCATGACGGCGTGGTGACGGTGATGGTGATGTGATCCACGCAGGGCTTCGCCTAAGCACTACATGAATATGACCGGAGGATTAAACCGTGGAGAGAGACACCCCACACGGCTTGGAACAATTGGTGTGTCTCCAAGGGGTGCCCTGCCCACGTATATAAAGGAGGGAGAGGAGGAGGCCGTCCACCAGGGGCGCGCCAAGGGGGGGAGTCCTACTAGGACTCCACTCCTAGTAGGATTCGCTCCCCCCCTTTTCCCTTCTCATGGAGGGGGAAAGAGGGAAGGGAGAGGGAAGAGGAGAAGGAATGGGGGGGTGCGCCCCCTCCCCTAGTCCAATTCGGACTCCCTACGGGAGGGTGTGCGGCCACCCCTTGTGGGCTGCCTCCCCTCTCCCCTTTGGCCCATGTAGGCCCAATAGTCCCCCCGGGGGGAGGGGGGTCCGGTAACCTCCCGGTACTCCGAAAAATACCCGAACCATTCCGAAACCATTCCAGTGTACGAATACTATCGTCCAATATATCAATCTTTACCTCTCGACCATTTCGAGACTCCTCGTCATGTCCGTGATCTTATCCGGGACTCCGAACAAACTTCGGTCACTAAAACACATAACTCATAATACAAATCATCATCGAACGTTAAGCGTGCGGACCCTGCAGGTTTGAGAACTATGTAGACATGACCGAGACACATCTCCGATCAATAATCAATAGCAGAACCTGGATGCTCATATTGGTTCCTACATATTCTACGAAGATCTTTATCGGTCAAACCGCAATAACAACATACATTATTCCCTTTGTCATCGGTATGTTACTTGCCCGAGATTCGATCGTGGTATCCTCATACCTAGTTCAACCTCGTTACCGACAAGTCTCTTTACTCATTCCGTAATGCATCATCCCACAACTAACTCATTAGTCACATTTCTTGCAAGGCTTATAGTGATGTGTATTACCGAGAGGGCCCAGAGATACCTCTCCGATACTCGGAGTGACAAATCCTAATCTTGATCTATGCCGACGCAACAAACACCTTCAGAGACACCTGTAGAGCATCTTTATAATCACACAGTTATGTTCTGACATTTGATAGCACACAAAGTGTTCCTCCTGTATTCGGGAGTTGCATAATCTCATAGTCAGAGGAATATGTATAAGTCATGAAGAAAGCAATAGCAATACAACTTAACGGTCATTATGCTAAGCTAACAGATGAGTCTTGTCCATCACATCATTCTTTAATGATGTGATCACGTTCATCAAACGACAACACATGTCTATGGTTAGGAAACTTAACCATATTTGATTAACGAGCTAGTCAGGTAGAGGCATACTAGGGACACTTTGTTTTGTCTATGTATCCACACATGTATCAAGTTTCCGGTTAATACAGTTCCAACATGAATAATAAACATTTATCATGATATAAGGAAATATAAATAACAACTTTATTATTGCCTCCAGGGCATATTTCCTTCAGTCTCCCACTTGCACTAGAGTCAATAATCTAGATTACATTGTAATGATTCTAACACCAATGGAGTCTTGGTGTTGGTCATGTTTTGCTCGTGGAAGAGGCTTAGTCAACGGGTCTGCAACATTCAGATCCGTATGCATTTTGCAAATCTCTATGTATCCCTCCTTGACTTGATCGCGCATGGAATTGAAGCGTCTCTTGATGTGTTTGGTTCTATTGTGAAATCTGGATTCCTTTGCTAAGGCAATTGCTCCAGTATTATCACAAAAGATTTTCATTGGACCTGATGCACTAGGTGTCGTGGTTCTAAGCCTGACAGTAGAGTGGGGGTAGGTATTGAGAGGCAAGGTCCTAGCTATGGAGAGGTTGTAAGCACAAAGGATGTACGAGTTCAGGCCCTTCTCGGAGGAAGTAACAGCCCTACGTCTCGGAGCCCGGAGGCGGTCGAGTGGATTATGAATGTATGGATTACAAGGTGCCGAACCCTTCTGCCTGTGGAGGGGGGTGGCTTATATAGAGTGCGCCAGGACCCCAGCCAGCCCACGTAGGAGAAGGTTTAAGGTGAGTTAAGTCTGGGGCGTTACTGGTAACGCCCCACATAAAGTGCCTTTACTATCATAAAGTCTACTTAATTACAGGCCGTTGCGGTGCAGAGTGCCTCTTGACCTTCTGGTGGTCGAGTGCGTCTTCGTGGTCGAGTCCTTCAGGCCAGTCGAGTGTGTCTTCGTTGGTCGAGTGAATCCTCGTTGGTCGACTGGAAGGCGACCTCTTCTAGGGATGTCCTAGGGTAAGTTACTTGGGACAGGTCCGTGACCCTACCCTAGGTACATAACCCCATCATTAGCCCCCGAATGGATTGAGGCTTCGAGTGAAGGAGGAGTTGACGTCGTTTCCGATTAGCCTTTGCGCTCTAGTTGTGCGCTGTTCTGGATCAAAGAATCTCTTCGTTGACAAGGAGCAAATCGTCTTCGGTCGACTCGATCCATTCTATTTTGCGTCGAGTGATCTTTCGAACTTCGTCGATCTCCGAGCGACGGATCGCCGGAATCGCCGCGTTTGACAGGCGGATTTGTTGTTCGCGGATTCTGCGGGGTGCGAAATTCGGGGGCGCGCGCGAAGCGGGGCGGACCGCGGCGTTCGGATGGGACGGGGCATAGACGCCTCGATCTCCGCGCCGCCTTTTTCGCCACGTATCCAGTCCCCATAACTGCTCCCAGATATGATTAGATCGACCGGGCCCACATGTCAGCCACTCGGAAGAGACCTTATATATGCGCCCGGTGGGGATTTCTGTGCTGCGCCTCAGCATTCTCTCTCTCTCCCTCTGCCTCCTTCCTCTCTGCTCAGCGCGCCCGCTCTCACCTCCGCACCACTTTCCTTCGTGCATTTCGCCGGCGACCATGGCCAAGGAGAAGACGGCGGCGCTGGAGCGTGCCAAGAAAGCGTCGGCATCGGAGAAGGCGAAGGGGAGATCTACCACCCGCAGGGGGTCTTCGTCCAGATCCCGCCTGCCGAAAGGCTGGGTCCAAGGAGACTGGATCCAGTCGACCATCACAGAGAAGGACCTCCTCGACATGGCCAACGAGGGCTTGATCCCTCACGGAGCTGCGAGGCTGCCGGGGAAGGAGTGGCAGCCACAACCAGAAGAGGGTGAGTGCGTGCTCCTGGCCACTCATGTCGACCGAGGGTTTTCCTTGCCACCCAGCATTTTCTTCCGTGGCTTCCTGAATTTCTTTGGAGCGCAGCTCCATCACTTTACCCCAAACTCCATTGCCTACCTTGCTGCGTTCGTGTCCATGTGCGAGGGTTTCTTGGGCTGTCGACCGCACTGGGGTTTGTTCAAACGTATCTTCACGTGTCGCTCTCAGACCGTGAAGAAGGCGAGCCCAGGTGACGAGAAGACCCGAGTCGTCCAAATGTGTGGGGGCCTGGGGATTCAGGTGAGGAACAATAGCACATTCCCGCCCATGTCTTTTCCCGAGTCCGTCAGGGGCTGGCAGTCGACTTGGTTCTACTGCCAGGTCCAGTCGACTCCAGGGCAGTCGAGTGGACTCCCCCAATTCACCATGGACCGAGTGAACAAGCCCTCCCCTCTGAAGCTGATTCCGGAGGAGAAAGCCGACGTGAAGATGTTGATGGAGCGAGTGGTGCAGCTGGTTCGGGACGGAGTGACAGGCATGGACCTCTTGGAGGTTTTCCTCAAGCGCCGCATCCAACCTCTCCAGTTCCGGAGCCACTGCATGTGGTTGTACTGTGGGCCCGCGGACGAGACCAGAGTCCATCCAGAAGAAGTTGACGATGACACTCTGGAAAGGTGGATGGTAGCCGTTACCGGGAACAGGGACAACCCGCGCGGAGCCAGAAGGATTCCTCCACTCGACCACGACAGCATCCCAAACAAGGTACACTTGCTCTGCTTTCCGTGGTGTCTTTGTTGTATTCATTCTTGCCGATCCTGTCGACCGATCGACTGATCGTTGTTTGGGCGACTGCTAGGCCTTCACCGAGCTGTACTCGATGCCCAATGGGGCACAAACTTCGACTGAAGAAGGCGAGGCGAGCGGGGGCGAGGCGAGCGGAGGTGAGGCGAGCGGGGGCGAGAGCCAGGGAGAGGAGGAATGGGACTCGGATGCTGCAGGGGATGACGACGACGATGATGATGATGAAGGTGATGAAGATGACCTCGAGGACGAGGAAGAAGAGGAGGAGGAGGTCGTTCCACCGCGCTCAGAAAGGCGGTCGAAACTCGTCCACGACCCCTCAACCGAACGTGGTAAGGGGGTAGCGACCGCTGCCCAGTCGACCAAGCGCCCTCGGACCACCTCTCCGGCGCCGACTGAAAAGGCGCCGAAGCAGCCCAGGGCGGCCTCATCGAAGCCGGCCAAGCTTCTGCCGAAGATGAAGGTGTCCATCCCCACCATTTCAGGGTAATAGTCTTGTTCATATTTTCTTATTCTTATGCGAACTTTATCTCTGGTCGACACTGATGTTAGTCGACTGAACCTTTGGAGCTGCAGTGCTGCTACTTCTGAGACCTCGACCCGGGCCGATGACCACGAGATGGAGGATGCCGCAACTTCGAATCCAGGTGCCGTGTCCTTAATATCATACTTAGTCGACTGACTCGCGGTCTCTGATCCTGACACTTCTCTGCAGCTCCACCCAACACTGTTATCGATCTGCCTGATGATGATGAGGATGAGGAGCCGCTGAAGCACAGGAGGAGTCGGAAAGCGCCTGTCGGCAAGGTGTCTCAGGATGCGTCAGCGCCTGAGATTCTGACTGTGGAGGGAGAGAACACCACTCGACACACGGTGACCTTCGCGACCCCACTGACGAGTGCTCAGCAGCCTTCCCTCTTCACGACTCACCACGTCCCAGAGGACCAAGCTGGTGCGGCGAAGGAGGCGATACGCCAGGCGGGGCTCATGATGGAGCAGCTGAAGACCATCCGGGATGCGAGTCAAGCAGCCTATGACGCCAGCTCTGCCCTCCAAAGCAATGTCCAGGTCAGTCGACTGCTGTTTGTTCTGTTGGATACGCTCCCAAAAACTTTTCTTTTCCGGGATTTATATTGGTTACCCACTGGGAGTGTTGAATAAACTCCGTGTTAGCGGGGGCACGCTGAGTGCACCCGCTGGGTGTAGTCCCCAAGGCTAAGGTCGACTGCTGGCAGTCGGCCTTAGGCTTTATAATGTTGATCTTTCTATCAGTCGACTGGTCGACTGGATTTCGCAAACCGGTGGGGGCACGCTGAGTGCACCCACTGGGTGTAGTCCCCGAGACTGTGGTCGACTGCTTGCAGTTGATCACAGTCTTAGAGAATGCGTCTTGTACACTGTTTTTTTTTTTTTTTTGAGGTCGACTGGTCGACTTTGTCTTCAACAGGATTAGTGGGGGCACGCTGAGTGCACCCACTGGGTGTAGTCCCCGAGACTACGGTCGAATGCTTGTATTCGGCTGTAGTCTTAGAAACTTGTGTTTTTCCCTTTTTCACTCGGAAGTGAATTATTTTTGACGTTTAGTCGATTGGCTCTTCGCAGAACTCCTGTGATCTTGTGGCTCGCTACTCAGAGCTAGAACAGAAACACACTCAAGTCGAGCTAAGCTTGAAGCTGGTTCAGGAGAAGCTGACAAAGGCGAAGGAGGAGACTGAAGGTATGTTTGGTGAGACCTTGACAACTGCTTTTCCTCTTGTTTGTTTCAACATCTGATCATGCTGTGTCTTGCAGGTAAGGTAAAGGAGGCCCAGCAGAAGAAAGACCTTGAGCTAGCTGAGAAGATCAAGCTTGCTGACGAGAAGTTAGCTTCAGTCACCAAGCTTGAACAGGACAATACCAACCTGAAAACTGCTCTTGGGATTGCCAACAAAGAAGTCAGTCGACTGAGAACCGACAAAGCTGCCTTGACCGATCAAGTCAGCAAATTGACTGAGAAGAAGACTGCGCTGGAGGCCTTCCTGAGTGGCTTTGCCAAGAAGCTGTTTCTTATGCTCGAAGGTAAACCTCCATGTTTGGCAAGTATTTCTGACTGTGGCTTCTTCCATTCGACTATCCCCTTGACTTAGCGATCACTCTTGCAGAATTTTGTCAAAACTTTGAAGAAGAAACCAGCCGACTGGAGCCAAACCTTGACCCTGTCAATTCTCCGGTAAATGACGAGGTTGCCATGGATATCTTCCGACTGGAATCTCGCGTTGCATCCGTCGTGGATTATCTCGCCAGGCTGAAGGCCGCCACATCTCGCATCGACTCGACGCTCTGGCCTGAGGAGACACTTCAGAATGACCTTGAGTCATTAATGGCCCGCTTGAACACGATCCCTGGTCGAGTGCAGGAATGGAAGAAGTCCTCAGCTCGGTGTGGGGCAGATGTCGCTCTGTGTCTGGCCCGAGTCCACTGCAAGGATGCACGAGAGGAGAAGCTGGCGGCTCTTCGGGTGGCCAATACCAAGAAGCACGACTTTAGGTCCTTCATGGAGACTTTCCTTGCAGCTGCCACTCGGATCGCCGACGGGATTGACCTTGATGAATTCGTCGCACCTTCCAGCCCTCCGCAGGAGGGGTAAAAACTTCTTATGGCTCGACTCTTTTAAATTTGCCTCGGTATGCCGGGTGGAATTGTATCCGACAAACTTTAACAGGCTTGACGCCTGAGCACTTTTGGTTCCCTTAGACATCGATTCGAACTTGAATTCGGCATTTGAATATGATTGCCTTCGGCTCAAAATGTCCTTTGCAGGTTCAAAGCAAGGTGCCTGTGCTTAGGCGAGCACGAGGCCGCAGCTAAGCCTCCGAGTGGAAGGCTGGCTTACCACTCGGTAGGATTCTGATAAACTTAGGCGAGTGCTTGGACTGCAGCTAAGACCCCGAGTGAGAGGATTGCTCACCACTCGGTAGGATTTTTATAACTTAGGCGAGCACGAGGCTGCAGCTAAGCCTCTGAGTGGAAGGCTGGCTTACCACTCGGTAGGATTTTGATAAACTTAGGCGAGTGCTTGGACTGCAGCTAAGCCCCCGAGTGGGAGGATTGCTCACCACTCGGTAGGATTTTTATAACTTAGGCGAAACGGATTCGCAGCTAAGCCTCCGAGTGAGAGTCTGGCTCACCACTCGACAGGATTTTGATAACTTAGGCGAGCACGAGGCTGCAGCTAAGCCCCCGAGTGTGAGGATTGCTCACCACTCGGCAGGATTTTTATAACTTAGGCGAGTGCTTGGACTGCAGCTAAGCCCCCGAGTGGGAGGATTGCTCACCACTCGGTAGGATTTTTATAACTTAGGCGAAACGGATTCGCAGCTAAGCCTCCGAGTGAGAGTCTGGCTCACCACTCGACAGGATTTTGATAACTTAGGCGAGCACGAGGCTGCAGCTAAGCCCCCGAGTGTGAGGATTGCTCACCACTCGGTAGGATTTTTATAACTTAGGCGAGTGCTTGGACTGCAGCTAAGCCTCCGAGTGAGAGGATTGCTCACCACTCGGTAGGATTTTGATAAACTTAGGCGAGCACGAGGCTGCAGCTAAGCCCCCGAGTGTGAGGATTGCTCACCACTCGGTAGGATTTTTATAACTTAGGCGAGTGCTTGGACTGCAGCTAAGCCTCCGAGTGAGAGTCTGGCTCACCACTCGACAGGATTTTGATAACTTAGGCGAGCACGAGGCTGCAGCTAAGCCCCCGAGTGTGAGGATTGCTCACCACTCGGTAGGATTTTTTATAACTTAGGCGAGTGCTTGGACTGCAGCTAAGCCTCCGAGTGAGAGGATTGCTCACCACTCGGTAGGATTTTGATAAACTTAGGCGAGTGCTTGGACTGCAGCTAAGCCCCCGAGCGTGAGGATTGCTCACCACTCGGTAGGATTTTTATAACTTAGGCGAAACGGATTCGCAGCTAAGCCTCCGAGTGAGAGTCTGGCTCACCACTCGACAGGATTTTTATAACTTAGGCGAAACGGATTCGCAGCTAAGCCTCCGAGTGAGAGTCTGGCTCACCACTCGACAGGATTTTTCCAAACTTAGGCGAAACGGATTCGCAGCTAAGCCACCCACTGAGGGGGAGTTTTTATGTGGACAAAAAGAAAAAGTGCTGACACAATTATTTCTAAACCCATGAATTACAGAAGCTCTTTATTGCAACTCATCCGAGTGATACAACTTAAGTGTAAAACGGGCGGAGTAGCTCCGCGTTCCAAGCTCGGGGCTCGTCGATATTATGCTCGACGTTGTAAAGACGGTATGCCCCGTTGTGGAGAACCTTGGTGACGATGAAAGGGCCTTCCCAAGAAGGAGCAAGCTTATGTGGTTTGTGCTGATCCACTCGGAGAACCAGATCCCCTTCCTGGAAGGCTCGACCTCTCACATTTCGAGCGTGGAAACGGCGCAGATCTTGTTGGTAGATGGTCGACCGGATTAGAGCCATCTCCCTTTCTTTCTCTAAAAGGTCGACTGCGTCCTGCCGCGCTTGTTCAGCTTCTGCTTCGTCGTAGGTTTCGACTCGAGGAGCATTGTGGAGAAGATCACTTGGCAAGACTGCTTCGGCTCCGTAGACCAAGAAGAATGGAGTTCTTCCGGTCGACCGATTGGGCGTGGTCCGCAGTCCCCAGAGCACAGATGGAAGTTCGTCGACCCAAGCTCCAGCCGCGTGTTTGAGATCACGCATCAGTCGCGGTTTCAGCCCCTTGAGAATCAGTCCATTAGCTCGCTCTGCTTGTCCATTCGACTGCGGATGAGCGACCGACGCGTAGTCGACCCGCGTGCCTTGGGAGTTGCAGAAGGTTCTGAATTCCTCTGAGTCGAAGTTCGACCCATTATCCGTGATGATGCTGTGCGGGACTCCATATCTGAATACCAGTTCCCTGATGAAGCTAACAGCAGTACCGGTGTCGAGGCTCTTGATCGGTTTAGCTTCGATCCACTTGGTGAACTTGTCGACTGCCACCAGTACATGCGTGAAGCCACTTCGTCCTGTTCTCAAAGGACCGATCATGTCCAGCCCCCAAACTGCAAAAGGCCAGACGAGTGGGATGGTCTTCAAAGCTGACGCAGGCTTGTGCGACATATTCGAGTAGAACTGACATCCTTCGCACTTATCTACTATCTCCTTTGCCATCTCATTCGCCTTGGGCCAGTAAAATCCGGCTCGGTATGCTTTGGCCACGATGGTTCGAGAGGATGCATGATGACCACAGGTTCCCGAGTGAATATCGTTGAGGATGAGTCGACCTTCTTCTGGTGTAATGCACTTCTGTCCGACTCCAGTCGCACTCTCTCTGTATAATTGTCCTTTGATGACGGTAAAGGCCTTAGATCGACGGACGATCTGTCGAGCCTCTTCCTCGTCCTCCGGAAGTTCTTTCCTCAAGATATATGCAACATATGGAATCGTCCAGTCGGGAATGACTACCAAAACCTCCATGATCAAGTCGACCACCGCTGGGACTTCAACTTCAGTCGGATCTGTGGCACTCTTGGGTTGCGGAGTTTCTTCGGTAAAAGGATCTTCTTTGACTGATGGAGTGTGTATATGCTCCAAGAACACACCACACGGAATGGCTTCTCTCTTGGAACCTATCTTTGCTAGATCATCAGCTGCTTGATTCTTCAGTCGGGGTATATGATGGAGCTCCAACCCCTCGAACTTTTTCTCCAGCTTCCTCACTGCACTGCAGTATCCAGTCATGGCTGGGCTTCTTACGTCCCACTCTTTCATCACTTGGTTGACCACTAAATCTGAGTCGCCATAAACCATTAGGCGACGGACGCCGAGTGAAATGGCCATGCGCAACCCATATAGGAGGGCCTCATATTCTGCCTCATTGTTGGAGGAATCAAAGTGAATCTGGAGCACATATCTGAGCTTATCTCCTCTGGGGGAAACCAGGACAACCCCAGCACCGGAACCATTCAACATCTTAGAGCCATCGAAAAACATGGTCCAATGCTCCGAGTGAACTTCAGTCGGCTGTTGCTGTTCGACCCACTCGGCTAGGAAATCTGCTATTGCCTGGGACTTAATGGCTTTCTTTGCCTCAAACTTGATATCAAGGGGAAGAAGTTCAATCGCCCATTTGGCCACTCGACCAGTTGCATCTCTGTTGTGCAAAATCTCTGATAGTGGAGCGTCGCTGACGACTGTGATTGAATGGTCAGAGAAATAATGAGCAACCTTCTTCGTGGTCATGTATATTCCATACACAAGCTTCTGATAATGAGGATATCTCTGCTTGGATGGAGTCAAGACTTCAGACAAATAATACACTGGACGCTGAACTTTGAGAGCTTTTCCTTCTTCTTCCCGCTCGACCGTTAGCACAGTACTGACGACTTGTCCTGTGGCTGCGATGTAGAGCAACAGAGGCTCTTTGCTGATTGGAGCAGCAAGCACCGGCTGGGTGGAGAGCAGAGCTTTTAGCTCGGCAAACGCTGCGTCAGCTTCTGGAGTCCACTCGAACTTGTCAGCCTTCTTCATCAGTCGGTAAAGAGGCAATGCCTTTTCACCGAGTCGCGAGATGAATCGACTTAATGCGGCCAAGCATCCAGTAAGCTTCTGGACATCGTGCACTCGCACAGGGCGTTTCATTCGGAGAATAGTGCCAATCTTTTCTGGGTTGGCGTCGATTCCCCGTTCGGAAACGAGAAAACCGAGTAACTTGCCACCAGGAACTCCAAATGTGCACTTTGACGGATTGAGCTTGATATCATACCTTCTGAGGTTGGCAAATGTTTCGGCAAGGTCAGCGAGCAGGTCGGAACCTTTTCGTGACTTGACAACAATATCATCCATATAAGCTTCCACATTCCGATTGATTTGAGTGAGCAGACACTTCTGAATCATTCGCATAAACGTGGCTCCGGCATTCTTGAGGCCGAACGGCATGGTGATATAGCAGAAGCACCCGAATGGAGTGATGAAAGCTGTTTTTACTTCATCGGGTCCATACAGACGGATCTGGTGGTACCCGGAGTAAGCATCTAAAAAAGACAGCCTCTCGCATCCCGCGGTCGAGTCAACAATTTGATCTATGCGAGGGAGAGGAAAGTGATCTTTCGGGCAGGCCCGGTTTATGTGCTTGAAATCAATGCACATTCGGAGCGACTTGTCCTTCTTAGGAACCATGACGACGTTAGCGAGCCACTCGGAATGGAATATCTCTCGGATAAATCCTGCCGCCAACAGTCGAGCCACTTCTTCACCGATGGCCTTTCTCTTCTGGACGGCGGACCGCCGAAGATGTTCTTTTACTGGCTTTGCAGACTTGTCAACTCTTAGGCGATGCTCAGCCAGTCCCCTGGGAACACCTGGCATGTCAGCGGGCTTCCATGCAAAAATGTCCCAGTTCTCACGGAGGAACTGGATGAGCGCTTCTTCCTATTTTGGGTCGAGTGTTGTGGAGATGCGGGTCGGAGCTGCTTCGGGGTCGGTCGGGTGGATGTGAACAGGCTTCGTCTCACCGGACGACTGGAATGCAGATTCTGTGGCGGGCTTCTTGGATCGCAACAAGTCACTCGGATCTGCGTTTTGCTTGTACTCTTCGAACTCGACCGCTGTCACTTGGGAATCGGCAATTTTGGAGCCCTTCTGAAAGCACTCCTCTGCCTTTTTCCTATCTCCGGTGACAGTGATCACACCTTTGGGACCGGGCATCTTCAATTTGAGGTACACGTAACATGGTCGAGCCATGAATCGTGCATAGGCTGGCCTCCCCAAAATGGCATGATATGCACTTTGAAAATCCACGACCTCAAATGTCAACTTTTCTTTGCGGAAATGCTTTGAATCGCCAAATACTACGTCCAAGGCTATCTGGCCGAGAGACTCAGCCTTCTTCCCTGGAATAACTCCATGGAAGCTCATGTTACTCGTGCTCAATCGGGACATCGGAATGCCCATACCTTTCAGTGTGTCTGCATATAACAGATTCAGCCCACTTCCACCGTCCATCAGCACCTTTGTCAGTCGAGTGCCTTCGACAACTGGATCGACCACCAACGCTTGCCTCCCAGGGGTGGCAATATGAGTCGGGTGATCAGATTGGTCGAATGTGATGGGTGTTTGAGACCACTTCAGATAATTTGCCTTCGCTGGAGCAACCATGTTAACCTCTCGGTTAATTACTTTGAGTCGACTTCTGCTTTCCACATCTGCGAAGATCATCAGAGTGGAGTTGATATGCGGGTATCCTCCCTCACTGTCCTCTTTGTCTTCGGCTTTGTCCGACTCCTTCTCCTTGTCCTTAGACTGTTTTCCCTGAAACTGCTGGATCAGGAGTCGACATTGGCGTGTGGTGTGCTTTGGGTAAATGATATTGCCCTCTTCATCTTTCTTCGTGTGTATATGACACGGCATATCCATCACGTCGTTCCCTTCTTTATCCTTCACCTTCTTGGGGCTCCAGGATCCTTTTGGTTTCCCCTTAGACTTTCCTTGAGTCACGGCCAGAGCCTCTCCAGGAGCTGCCGGTTCAGCCTTCCGCTTCTGTTTCCGACTGGAATTCCCTTTTTCCGACTGACTCGGCTTGTGCTTGCCGCTTCGGAGTCGATCTTCTTCTTCGCCGTTGGCGTACTTGGTAGCAATCTCCATCATACGACTCAAGGTCATGTCACCGGTTCGACCAAATTTCAAGCTGAGTTCTCTGTTCTTGACGCCATCTTTGAAGGCGCACACTGCCTGATGATCAGAGACATTTTCCACTGTGTGATGCAAAGTGATCCACCTCTGAATATACTCTCTGAGAGTCTCATTGGTTTTCTGCACGCAGACTTGAAACTCTGTCAATCCCGCTGGCCGCTTGCAAGTCCCTTCGAACGTTCTGACGAACACTCGGGACAGATCTTCCCAAGTGCAGATACTGCTAGGAGGTAATTGGGTCAACCATGCCCTGGCAGAGCCTTCCAACATGAGGGGCAAATGCTTCATGGCCACCTCGTCGTTCCCACCACCGATCTGAACTGCCACTCGGTAGTCTTCAAGCCAAGTTTCAGGCTTAGACTCACCAGTGAACTTGCTGACTCCTGTCGCCAACCTGAAATTGGGGGGAATAACAGCGGCTCTGATAGCTCTGCTGAAACATTCAGGGCCAGAAACATGTACTCGACTGCTCGTGGGCACTTCTCTGTCGAGTGCACCACGATGGGCTCTGTTCCGGTCGACCAACCCTTGCACGATAATGGATCGCGCGTCGAAGCCTGGCTCCCTGGGGTCAACTGGAACTCTACGCCCTGTACTGTACTGACGCCTATCATCTGGCTGCCGAGGAGCGTAAGACCCACCCCTCGGAGGGGAATAAGGCACTCGACGCCTATCATCTCGGTCGAGCCTGTCGCCATATTGATCTCGCCGATGCTCATACCCTTCGCGCCGCGGAGGCGATCTGGGGCTGTGAGCCGACTGTACCGTATTCACAGTGACAGATCGACTGTGAATCCTGTTGCGCGACTGAGACACGGCTGAATTCTGATCTCCTGCTGCCCGGAGCAGATCTCTGATCTGCAGCAAACCTCTGCCAGCTTCTGACTGCGAAGGCTGAATGGACTCTGCTATACGGGTCGCTGCTGCTAAATTCTGAATCGGGGTTCGATATACCTGAGTCGGCGGGAAGAGTTGACGTCGACTGGTGTCAGGAACTCGTTGCCGCGCGCGCTCGTCGAGTGCTCGCTGAAGGTTCTCCAGTCGAGTGCGCTCGGCCAAATTGGCCAGGCGCGCCTCCTCCAAGGCGCGAGCCTCGGGGGTTTCTCCTGCGATAGGAATACGCAGGGGATCCTCGTTCCTGCGGCGAAGCTCTTCTCTTTGCAGAGAGTCGAGTGGCTCGGGCTGGTATTCTTCGTAACCTCGAGCAGGGTCGCCGCCGTCGCCTGCTCCACCACCGCGGGCGAAGCCGGGAGGGCTATGAGGCCCGTTGACCATCAGGATTTCCGCCGCTGGATCACTGCTTCCGCATTCGGATGCAGTCTCTCCGGAGCCAGTCGACTGATCGAACAAGCCGTAGAGATATTCGTTGGGCTCGATTGCCGCAACTTGCGTAGTGGTCGACTGGCGAGCCACCGCGTGACTCACCCATCGCTGAAGCCTCGACCGACCTGAGCGCTTGCGCTGGCGGGAGACCGGGAGGGTGGAAGGAACTGACCGATACTGGGTCGACGGTTGCCGCAACAGAACGCCGCGGACACATGCGCGGAAATGCGTCGCACCGCGGACGGGGAGCGCATCAACATCGAGCGGAGCCTCTTGGAGCCATGCGGAGTCGTCGGCGATGAAGGTGAGAGTGCCGAGACGGATCTCTTGACCCTCGATCAAAAATCCAGCAGACACCATGATGAAAATACTCGGAAGAATCGCAACTTCTCCACAAAATCGCTAAAACACCTGCCCCACGGTGGGCGCCAACTGTCGTGGTTCTAAGCCTGACAGTAGAGTGGGGGGTAGGTATTGAGAGGCAAGGTCCTAGCTATGGAGAGGTTGTAAGCACAAAGGATGTACGAGTTCAGGCCCTTCTCGGAGGAAGTAACAGCCCTACGTCTCGGAGCCCGGAGGCGGTCGAGTGGATTATGAATGTATGGATTACAAGGTGCCGAACCCTTCTGCCTGTGGAGGGGGGTGGCTTATATAGAGTGCGCCAGGACCCCAGCCAGCCCACGTAGGAGAAGGTTTAAGGTGAGTTAAGTCTGGGGCGTTACTGGTAACGCCCCACATAAAGTGCCTTTACTATCATAAAGTCTACTTAATTACAGGCCGTTGCGGTGCAGAGTGCCTCTTGACCTTCTGGTGGTCGAGTGCGTCTTCGTGGTCGAGTCCTTCAGGCCAGTCGAGTGTGTCTTCGTTGGTCGAGTGAATCCTCGTTGGTCGACTGGAAGGCGACCTCTTCTAGGGATGTCCTAGGGTAAGTTACTTGGGACAGGTCCGTGACCCTACCCTAGGTACATAACCCCATCACTAGGTATTACACCTAGATCGGATATGAACTCCTTCGTCCAGACTCCTTCATTTGTTGCTTCTGAAGCAGCTATGTACTCCGCTTCACACGTAGATCCCGCCACGACACTCTGCTTGGAACTGCACCAACTGACAGCTCCACCATTCAATATAAATATGTATCCGGTTTGTGACTTAGAGTCATCCGGATCAGTGTCAAAGCTAGCATCGACGTAACCATTTATGACAAGCTCTTTGTCACCTCCATAAACGAGAAACATATCCTTAGTCCTTTTCAGGTATTTCAGGATGTTCTTGACTGCTGTCCAGTGATCCACTCCTGGATTACTTTGGTACCTCCTTGCTAAACTTATAGCTAGGCACACATCAGGTCTGGTACACAGCATTGCATACATGATAGAACCTATGGCCGAGGCATAGGGAATGACTTTCATTTTCTCTCTATCTTCTACAATGGTCGGGCATTGAGTCTGACTCAACTTCACACCTTGTAACACAAGCAAGAACCCTTTCTTTGACTGATCCATTTTGGACTTCTTCAAAACTTTTATCAAGGTATGTGCTTTGTGAAAGTCCAATTAAGCGTCTTGATCTATCTCTATAGATCTTGATGCCCAATATATAAGAAGCTTCACCGAGGTCTTTCATTGAAAAATTCTTATCCAAGTATCCTTTTATGCTATCCAGAAATTATGTATTATTTCCAATCAGCAATATGTCATCCACATATAATATTAGAAATGCTATAGAGCTCCCACTCAATGCTATAGAGACTACTCTGGTGCGGAATGTACTCTGGTTGACCTATGTGGTTTGGTAGTAACTTGATCTGAAGTTTCATGATCATCATCATTAACTTCCTCACTAATTGGTGTAGGCATCACTGGAACTGATTTCTGCGATGAACTATTTTCAAATTCGAGAGAAGGTACAACTACCTCATCAAGTTATACTTTACTCCCACTCACTTCTTTCAAGAGAAACTCTTTCTCTAGAAAGGATCCATTATTAGCAATGAATATCTTGCCTTCGGATCTGTGATAGAAGGTGTACCCAACAGTTTCCTTTGGTATCCTATGAAGACACATTTCTCCAATTTGGGTTTGAGCTTATCAGGTTGAAGCTTTTTCACATAAGCATCACAACTCCAAACTTTAAGAAACGACAACTTAGGTTTCTTGCCAAACCACAGTTCATATGGTGTCGTCTCAACGAATTTAGTTGGTACCCTATTTAACGTGAATGCAGCCGTCTCTAAAGCATAACCCCAAAACGATAGTGGTAAATCGGTAAGAGACATCATAGATGGCACCATATCTAATAAAGTACGGCTACAATGTTCGGACACACCATTACGCTGTGGTGTTCCAGGTGGCGTGAGTTGCAAAACTATTCCACATTGTTTCAAATGAAGACCAAACTCATAACTCAAATATTCGCCTCCACGATCAGATCGTAGAAACTTTTTTTTTCTTGTTACGGTGATTTTCCACTTCACTCTGAAATTTCTTGAACTTTTCAAATGTTTCAGACTTATGTTTCATTAAGTAGATATACCCATATCTGCTCAAATCATTTGTGAAGGTCAGAAAATAACGATACCCGCCACGAGCCTCAATACTCATCGGACCGCATACACTTGTATGTATTATTTCGAATAAGTCAGTGGCTCGCTCCATTGTTCCGGAGAACAAAGTTTTAATCATCTTGCCCATGTGGCATGGTTTGCAAGCATCAAGTGATTCCAAAAGCCCATCTGCATGGAGTTTCTTCATGCGCTTTATACCAATTTGACCTAAACGATAGTGCGACAAATAAGTTGCAATATCATTATTAACTTTGCATCTTTTGGCTTCAATATTATGAATATGTGTATCACTATGATCGAGATTCAATAAAAATAGATCACTCATCAAGGGTGCATGACCATAAAAGATATTACTCATATAAATAGAACAACCATTATTCTCATATTTAAATGAATAACTATCTCACATCAAACAAGATCCAGATATAATGTTCATGCTCAACGCTGGCACCAAATAACAATTATTCAAGTCTAAAACTAATCCCGAAGGTAGATGTAGAGGTAGCGTGCCGACGGCGATCACATCGACCTTGGAACCATTTCCGACACACATCGTCACCTCGTCCTTAGCCAATCTTCGTTTAATCCGCAGCCCTTGTTTCGAGTTGCAAATATTAGCAACAGAACCAGTATCAAATACCCAGGCGCTACTACAAGCATTAGTAAAGTACGCATCAATAACATGTATATCAAATATACCTTTCACTTTGCCATCCTTCTTATCCGCCAAATACTTGGGGCAGTTCCGCTTCCAGTGACCAGTCCCTTTACAATAGAAGCACTTAGTTTCGGGCTTAGGTCCAGACTTGGGCTTCTTCCCGGGAGTAGCAACTTGCTTGCTATTCTTCTTAAAGTCCCCCTTCTTCCCTTTGCCCTTTTTCTTGAAACTAGTGGTCTTGTTAACCATTAACACTTGATGCTCCTGCTTGATTTCTACCTCCGCAGACTTAAGCATTGCGAAGAGCTTGAGAATTGTCTTCTCCATCCCTTGCATATTATAGTTCATCGCGAAGCTTTTATAGCTTGGTGGCAGTGATTGAAGAACTCTGTTAATGACACTATCATCTAGAAGATTAACTGCCAGTTGAGTCAAGTGGTTATGGTACCCAGACATTCTAAGTATGTGTTCACTGACAGAACTATTCTCCTCCATCTTGCAGCTATAGAACTTGTTGGAGACTTCATATCTCTCAACTCGGGCATTTTCTTGAAATATTATCTTGGAACATCTCATATGCTCCATGAAGTTCAAAACATCTTTGAAGTCCCGATTCTAAGCCGTAAAGCATGGCACACTGAACTATCGAGTAGTCATCAGCTTTAGCTTGCCAGACGTTCATAATGTTCGGAGTTGCTCCTGCAGCACGCCTTGCACCTAGCGGTGCTTCCAGGACATAATTCTTTTGTGCAGCAATGATGATAATCCTCAAGTCATGGACCCAGTCCGTGAGTTGCTACCATCATCTTTCAACTTAGCTTTCTCTAGGAATGCATTAAAATTCAAGGGAACGGTAGCATGGGCCATTGATCTACAACAACATAGATATGCAACAAACTATCAGGACTAAGTTCATGATAAATTTAAGTTCAGTTAATCATATTACTAAAGAACTCCCACTTAGATAGACATCCCTCTAGTCATCTAAATGATCACGTGATCCATATCAACTAAACCATGTCCGATTATCATGTGAGATGGAGTAGTTTTCAATGGTGAACATCTCTATGTTGATCATATCTACTATATAATTCACGCTCGACCTTTCGGTCTCAGTGTTCCGAGGCCATATCTGTATATGCTAGGGTCGTCAAGTTTAACTTGAGTATTCTGCATGTGCAAATCTATCTTACACCCGTTGTATGTGAACATAGAGTTGATCACACCCGATCATCACATGGTGTCTCGGCACGACGAACTGTAGCAATGGTGCATACTCAGGGAGAACACTTATGCCTTGAAATTTAGTGAGGGATCATCTTATAATGCTACCACCGAGCAAAATAAGATGCATAAAAGATAAACATCACATGCAATCAAAATATGTGACGTGATATGGCCATCATCATCTTGTGCCTTTGATCTCCATCTCCAAAGCACCGTCATGATCTCCATCGTCACCAGCTTGACACCTGGATCTCCATTGTAGCGTCATTGTCGTTTCACCAACTATTGCTTCTACGACTATCGCTACCGCATAGTGATAAAGTAAGCCAATTACATGGTGATTGCATTTCATATAATAAAGCGACAACCATAAGGCTCCTGCCAGTTGCCGATAACTTTAACAAAACATGATCAACTCATACAACAATGTATGTCACATCATGTCTTGACCATATCACATCACAGCATGCCCTTCAAAAACAAGTTAGACGTCCTCTACTTTGTTGTTGCAAGTTTTACGTGGCTGCTACGGGCTTCTAGTAAGAACCGTTCTTACCTACGCATAAAAACCACAACGATTTTTCATCAAGTGTGTTGTTTTAACCTTCAACAAGGACCGGCCATAGTCAAATTCGATTCAACTAAAGTTGGAGAAACAGACACCCGCCAGCCACCTTTATGCAAAACAAGTTGCATGTCTGTCGATGGAACCAATCTCATGAACGTGGTCATGTAAGGTTGGTTCGGGCCGCTTCATCCAACAATATCACTGAATCAAAATAAGACGTTGGTGGTAAGCAACATGACTATTATCGCCCACAACTCTTTGTGTTCTACTCGTGCATATCATCTACGCATAAACCTGACTCGGATGCCACTGTTGGGGAACACAACATGCAGTTTCAAAAAAATTCCTACGCTCATGCAAGATCTATCTAGGAGATGCATAGCAACGAGAGGGGGAGAGTGTGTCCATGTACCCTTGTAGACCGAAAGTGGAAGCGTTAGGTTAACGCGGTCGATGTAGTCGAATGTCTTCGCGATCCAACCGATCAAGTACCGAACGTACGACACCTCTGAGTTCAACACACGTTCAGTTCGATGACATCCCTTGAACTCTTGATCCAGCAAAGGGTCGAGGGAGAGTTTCGTCAGCACGACGATGTGGTGACGGTGATGGTGATGTGATCCACGCAGGGCTTCACCTAAGCACTACATGAATATGACCGGAGGAGTAAATCGTGGAGAGAGACGCCGCACACGGCTTGGAACAATTGGTGTGTCTCCAAGGGGTGCCCTGCCCACGTATATAAAGAAGGGAGAGGAGGAGACCGACCACCAGGGGCGCGCGGGGGGGGGGGGGGGGGGGGGGGGTGAGTCCTACTAGGACTCTGCTCCTAGTAGGATTTGCCCCCTTTTTTCCTTCTCGTGGAGGGGGAAAGAGGGAAGGGAGAGGGAAGAGGAGAAGGAAAGGGGGCGCGCCCCCTCCCCTAGTCCAATTCGGACTCCCTATGGGAGGGGGCGCGGCCACCCCTTGTGGGCTGCCTTCCCTCTCCCCTTTGGCCCATGTAGGCCCAATACTTCCCCCGGGGGGGGGGGGTTCCGGTAACCTCTGGTACTCCGAAAAATACCTGAACCATTCCGAAACCATCCCGGTGTCCGAATACTATCGTCCAATATATCAATCTTTACCTCTCGACCATTTCGAGACTCCTCGCCATGTCCGTGATCTCATCCGGGACTCCAAACAAACTTCGGTCACCAAAATACACACTGGTGCGCGTCGGTCCTAAACAAACGGTTTTGAACCCCTTTCCGCGACGGCATTTGGAACCGTCGCCAAGTGAGTGTGGGCGATAGGGGGGTCCTTCCCACATGACCCAGAAACCGTCGGGGATAGGGACCCTACAGTACTCCAACTTGTTTCTACTCGCATTGCCATTGCAGTCGGTATTCTGTGGTGCTACGTTTACAATGCGTGGCCCATCACAAATGGCTCACTATTATAGAACATGTACGTTGCGCAGCCCATCACAAACGGTTCACTGTTAAGAAGTTTAGCTAATCGATGTACAAGTGCCGGACATGATTACAAAACGTCGGACCATCGTAACATCGTCGTACACGACAACTATCGCACACGCTATTCTGTGGTGCAATGTTTATGATGCATACTTCATCAGAAACAGTTCATGGTTGCGAATCGTGTATGATAAGGCAACTAACACAAATGTTTAGTTTGCCCGCACCGTTTGTGATATTGTCTGACATCGCACATGCTTTGGAAACGGCAACTATGTGCATGCTTGCACACGTTTCCTCTTTGTGGTCGTCAGCTTCCTCGGCGACGTCGGGCGAAGAGACCACTATACACCTCTTTTGGGCCAGTCGCTCCTCGAGCTCCACAGGAAGCGCAGCCGGGCTTAGGCTGCGAAGCTCTGGAGTGGGGGTGAGGATGGGGATGGGGATTTGTGGGAAAGGGGGCATTTGGCAGGCGTCATCTAAGAAACTCAGGGTGACCTGGGTATGGAGATCGGTGGGTAAGCTGCACGGGCAAACCGACAAATGTTGACAATGGAGGCCTTGTGGCGGCGGCGGCGACGACGGCAACGGCGGCGGGGACCTTGCTAGGGTTTCGAGTGACGGAGGGTGTGTGTGTGTGCGCGCGCACGCCCGAGGAGGTTTTGGTGTGTGTGTGTGTGTTGTGTGTTGTGTGTGTGTGTGGAGGGGGGTGTTTGAGGAAATCATGCGGGTACTAAAATTTTTACTACTCGGGAGTGAAATGCCGGCATATTGAAATTTTTGATGATTCTGCATCACACACGGTCCGGAGATAACAACCGTGTGTTATGAAACAGAAAAACCCTCGAGGCGGGCAGATATTTTCTAGGGATGCAGGCAGGATTGGTAACAAGAAACATCACACACGGTCCAGAGATAACAACTGTGTGTTATGAAACAGAAAAATCCTCGAGGCAGGCAGATATTTTTGAGAGGGGGAGCCTCGTGGAGCCCAATGTACTGTGCGGATGTGTGCGTGACAGGGGCACCGGCGTGGCACACGGTCAGTTTGAGTGAACCGTGTGTGTTGCGTCATCCGACTTGTCTAATGTTCATAAATTTGGCGAAAAATGACGTGGGAGAGGGTCAGAACACGAACACACTTGCATGTAGACCAAATTTATGTATCAAAAGGGTGGTTTGATTTCCAAATACCAAATGCAACTTCGATGTGGCACCTCTCTCGCAAATAGGGATGGCACCCACAGGGTTTGGGTACGGGTGGAGCCACCCCATACCCTTACCCGTCTCTTTTGAGTTTGCCCATCACCCTTACCCATACACATCAATAGATATAATTTTTCCCATACCCGTTACCCAACAGGGTACATGGGTACCCATGGGTAAAATTACCCATGTTTGCAAAGCATCAGTTTGAATTACTCATAGTCATAAAAACAACATCTAATTATAATATATAAACAACGATTATAACAAGAACACACACTTTTAAACAACAACACGTCATAAACGACATCATATTTAATAAACAACATCACTTTCTCGTAAACAATAACATATCAAAACATCATCACATAGTCATATATTTTGAGCTCACAAATTCATGATAAAGTGTAGAGATAATTTTGAGTTCATACAGATTTTATATGGGTACATGGGTATGTGGGTATGGGTTACATGATCCCATACCCGTACCCACTCTATCCGATGGGTTTAACATTTCTCTATTTATATACCCACGGATAATTTTTTGTCCCATACCCTTACCCTAATAGGGTTTTTACCCGCAGGGTACATGGGTAATGGGTACCCATTGCCATCCCTACTCGCAAAGCGCATGATATTGCTTGCCCCCACCCCCGCTCGTGTCGGCATGAATTGGGAATCCTAAGCTATGAATGCATGCCCCCTCCCCCCCCCAACTGAGGTTCAGATCTGAAATCATGGCACTCGGGCCCTAGTGACAAGCATTAAGCATGTCAAAGTCATAGCAACATCAATCTAGAACATAGTGGATACTAGGGATCAAACCCTAACAAAACTAACTTGATTACATTATAAATCTCATCCAACCCATCACCGTCTAGCAAGCCTACGATGGAATTACTCACGCACGGTGGTGAGCATCATGAAATTGGTGATGGAGGAAGGTTGATGATGACGATGGCGACGGATTCCCCTCTATGGAGCCCCGATCGGACTCCAGATCAGCCATCCCGAGAGAGTTTAGGGCTTGGCGGCGGCTCCGTATCGTAAAAACGCGATGAATCCTTCTCTCTGATTTTTTTTCTCCCTGAAAGTGAATATATGGAGTCAGGGTTGAGGTCGGTGGAGCATCAGGGGGCCCACGAGGTAGGGGGCGCGCCCGCCACCCTCGTGGACAACGTGTGGGCCCCCTAACGTGGGCCTTTCTTCCAGTAATTTTTATATATTCCAAAATAATTCTCCGTTGATTTATAGGTCATTCCGAGAACTTTTATTTCTGCACAAAAATAACACCATGGCAATTCGGCTGAAAACAGCGTCAGTCCGGGTTAGTTCCATTCAAATCATGCAAGTTAGAGTCCAAAACAAGGGCAAAAGTGTTCGGAAAAGTAGATACGATGGAGACGTATCAGTTAGCGATAGTTGTAGAAGCAATAGTTGGCGAGACGACCATGACGCTACGATGGAGATCAAGGTGTCATGTCGGTGACGATGGAGATCATGACCATGCTTTGGAGTTGGAGATCAAAGGCACAAGATGATGATGGCCATATCGTGTCACATATTTTGATTGCATGTGATGTTTATCTTTTATGCATCTTATTTTGCTTAGTATAGCGGTAGCATTATAAGATGATCCCTCACTAAAAATTTCAAGGTATAAGTGTTCTCCCTGAGTATGCATCGTTGCGATAGTTCGTCATGCTAAGACACCATGTGATGATCGGGTGTGATTGGCTCTACGTTCACATACAATGGGTGCAAGACAATTTTGCACATGCGAAATACTCGGGTTAAACTTGACGAGCCTAGCACGTACAGACATGGCCTCGGAACACTAGAGACCGAAAGGTCAAACATGAATCATATAGTAGATACGATCAACATAGATATGTTCACCATTAAAGACTACTCCATCTCATGTGATGATCGGACATGGTTTAGTTGATTTGGATCACATGATCATTTAGATGACTAGAGGGATGTCTATCTAAGTGGGAGTTCTTAAGTAATATGATTAATTGAACTTAATTTATCATGAACTTAGTCCTGATAGTATTAGCATATCTATGTTGTAGATCAATAGCTCGCGTATAGCTCCCCTGTTTTATTTTTGATATATTCCTAGAGAAAACTAAGTTGAAAGATGATAGTAGCATTGATGCGGACTGGGTCCGTGATATGAGGATTATCCTTATTGCGGCACAGAAGAATTATGTCCTTGATGCACTGCTAGGCGACAGACCTATTGGAGGAGCAGATGCAGACGTTATGAACGTCTGGCAAGCTCGGTATGATGACTACTTAATAGTTTAGTGCACCATGCTTTACGGATTAGAACCGGGACTTCAAAAACGTTTTGAACGCCACGGAGCATATGAGATGTTCCAAGAGTTGTAATTGGTATTTCAGACTCATGCCCATGTCAAAAGGTAAGAGACCTCTGACAAGTACTTTGCCTACAAGATGGAGGAGAATAGCTCAGCTAGTGAGCATGTGCTCAGAATGTCTGGGTGCTACAATCACTTGAATCAAGTGGGATTTAATCCTCCAGATAAGATAGTGATTGGCAGAGTTCTCTAGTCACTATCACCAAGTTACTAGAACTTCGTGATGAACTATAATATGCATGGGATGACGAAAATGATTCCCGAGTTTTTCGTGATGCTGAAATCAGCAAAGGTAGACATCAAAAAGAGCATCAAATGTTGATGGTTAACAAGACCACTAGTTTCAAGAAAAAGGGCAAAAGGGAAAGAGATGGAACTTTAAGAAGAATGACAAGCAAGTTGCCACCACTACAAAAAAAAGACACATTCGTGACATTTTGGGCCGAGCGAATTTTTTTCTTGTCATGCTTATGACACTTCTATGACAATAATTGTGACAAAACCCGGTATCATCATAGATTTGGTGGGCTCCTACTTCTATGACAAAAAATCATGACAGAAAATGGGATTTTCCTCCAGGGCGGGCCGGAGACGGAGCCGCATGACATTCTTTGGGCCGCCCATGACGGAAAAAACATGGGAAAAGCGAGGGCGAGGAAAATATCGGGGAGTTCTCAGTTATGGTGGGTGGTCGGGGCCGAGACATGCACTGTGGTTTACATGTTTCTCTCGTGTACGCACATGTGTGAGGCGTTGACTAACGGAGCCTGAGAGATCACACATTACTGAAACCGAGATTGATCCCTTGGCTGTTAACTGAACCCGAGCGATTCGCTGCTGACTGAACCCAAGCAATTCCTTCGCTACTGCTGCTAACTGAACCCGAGCGATCGATCACTGCTGCTGCTTACTGAAGCCGATCAAGCCCCCATGCGAGACATAGCCAACCGGTGTTGGGTTGCCCCTCGATGAACAGTGACCGTTGCTACCGTGCGCACGGTACATAGAACGAGTCGAGACGTGGTGAGTCAAGCAGTGCACACGTGACTTGCATGGTGGCTACACCTTCGTACAGAAATTAAAAAAGAAACAAATCCATCCTTAATCTTGTATTCTAAGTACTCTATGGGTTTCACTGTCAGTACAGTAGAGAAAGAAGTATATATTAAATATAAATATTATATAATATAAAAATCTAAAGTTAAAGACATAATTCGAACTCAGGTCATCGCGTTGCGAGCATCAGGCACTAACCAGTCTAGCCCATTTTCATTGTGGACCATGCTGGAGATATATCTCTATGTCTACTCTTATACTCCCTCCATTCCTAAATATTTGTCTTTTTCATATTTCAAATGGACTACCACATACGGATGTGTATGTAGACATATTTTAGAGTGTAGATTCACTCATTTTGCTCCGTATGTAGTTACTTGTTGAAATCTCTAAAAAGACAAATATTTAGGAATGGAGGGAGTAGAAAACAAAATTTGTGATGATGGTGTGCGTGCCATCCTACAATATAGGCTGTCAGATTTATATCTAACGGATAGGAAGGAAACTATTACAATTTTGCAAAAAGATACCCACACCCTCTCCACATTTGCAAATAAGCCCTTCCCTCGTTCATACTTTTCTCACAAGATAAACTACTCATAGAAATGCATCTTGATGTTCCGTGCAACGCATGGACATCTAGCTAGTTTCTTTTAAAATAGTTACTGCGATAATTGTGTTGAAGTGATATATTTTATGTCTGCCCCGAATGATTTCAGATTCACTAGTAGTAACAAAGAAAAGGTTTCCTTGTTAATTAACAGAAAACAGGGTGGAAACTATCACATGAGCCTGGTAAAACAAGGCACATTGGGTTCGGCATCAACGTCACTACAGCTATGCGCACGCGAGAAGTCTACATATTGAGGGGGCTACGAAGAGAAAGACGTATCGAGTGTGTTTGAGCGAGGCACGAAGACACAAACTAGCGCGCGCGTGTGTGTAGCACCCAAGATGCGATTCTATCCCAATCACGTGATGAACTCATGATTGGGGCACAACCACATTTCGAGCGCATAGCAAGGTGGATATCATTACAACATACCATGTACTGAATAGATGGGAATGCAAGATAAAGGCTTACACTCACCACAAGCTACAACATGAATACAATAGTTCATCAATACATAGCAATCATCATACTGAAGAGTAGGATCCATCTACGGATGAAATCAAACGAAAAAGAAGAACGATATCCACCCTGCTAATCCCAGGCTTCCCGACCCGGAACCTATCCCTTGATTGAAGAAGAACTCCAAAAGCAATCAAGCATCGCTCTCACGTCGGGTCATCGCATTACCTGTACCTGCAACTGTTGTTGTAGTAAACTGCGAGCCACAAGGACTCAGCAATCCCATTACCATGGGTATCAATACTAGCAAAGCTTAATGGGTAGGAAAGGGTAAGTGGTGAGGTTGCAGCAAGCGACTAAGCAATGTACAATGGCTAACTTACGAGTACAAGAATAAGATGAGAAACTACGCAATGGTCACAAACTAGTAATGATTAAGAAGTGATCCTGAACTACTTACATTCAAACATAACCCAACCGTGTTCTCTTCTCGAATGCACCCGAAAAGAGACAGTCACAGTTACGCACACGGTTGGTGTATTTTAACTGAGTTTAGTTTGAGTCCACTACAACCGGTTATTAACAAATTCCCATCTGCCACATAACCGCGGGCATGGATCTCGAAAGTTTAACCCTGGAGGGGTGTCCCAACTTAGCCCATGACAAGCTCACGATCCGCGGAGACAATCCTCCATCGTGGGACATCCGATCAAACTCGGGGTCCCGGTGCACAAGACATTTCGACAATGGTAAAACAAAACTAGCAAGACCACCCGAATGTGCCAACAAATCCCGATAGGAGCCGCGCGTATCTCGTTCTCAGGGCACACTGGATAGGTCATCCTACGAGTAAAACCAGACCTCAAGTTGCCCTGTGTTGGCCCCTTAGTTTGCCCGTTTTGGACCAACACTCAGAGGAGCACTAGCCAGGGGGGTTGATTAATTATCCTCGAGTGCTAGCCGGTCCCTATGCAAGTTTTAGTTGTGATTAGGAAAATGGTAAAATCAATGTTGGGCCTTGCTGGAAGAGTTTTATTCAAAGCGAACTGTCTAGAGGGCCCCATAAACCCTCGTTGTGTTAGGGACGCAAAATCAAGGAACATAACACCGGTATGACAGAAACTAGGGCGGCAAGAGTGGAGCAAAACACCAGGCAAAAGGCCGAGCCTTCCACCCTTTACCAAGTATATAGATGCATTAATTAAATAAGAGATCTTGTGATATCCCAAGATATCCATGACATCCATGTCCCAACATGGAACAACCTGCAACTGCACCTAGCAATGCTATAAGAGGGGCTGAGCAAAGCGGTAACATGGCCAAACAACGGTTTGCTAGGATGGTGGAAAAGGTTAGAGGCTATCATGGCAATTTGGGGGGCTTGATAAACAAGTGGTAGGTAGCGCGACATAGCGATAGCATCGAGACAACTAGCATAGCAAAGATACTAGTGAGATCTAGGGTAACGGTCATCTTGCCTAAAATCCCGCTAGGAAGAAGATCGAATCCATGAAGTAGACGAACCAACGTAGTCGAACGGATCCTCACAATGGCAACGTAACCGGAACTATCGAGAAGGAGCACAACTGGAAAGAAGCAAACAACACGGTAAACCAACAAGCTTAAACATGGCATGATGCACAACCAAGTATGATGCACGTCTGGTTTAATGAGTCGTGGCATGACAAAGTGCAACAAACAATACTACAAGTTAAGTGGAGCTCAATATGCAACAGTTGCATATTGACGAAACACCAGATCTAATTATTTAGTTTGCTCTCGTTTATGTACCCAACAATATTAAATGTTGTTAAACATGGCAGGAGGTGAAGCATAATAAAAACTACCTATCTAGGCAAGTTTAAATGAGGTCAGAACAACAAACAACAGTTCCAGAAAATCCCCATGTGCATATTTTGGATTTGATATTGTTCTGATCTAAACACAATTTTATTGTTATTAAACATTCAAAGTAATGCTACCATGTTAATCTATGCATTTTTCTAGACAAGTTACATATAAAGTTTATTAAATTCAGAGCTAAGATTATTTAGTTATGAAATAAATCATTTTAGCATGACATTTATCAAATTAAATGCAAAGAGAAATCTAAACACTTCAAACATGGATGAAAGTTGCATATTATGAAACTAGACGAAATTCTAAGTATTTTACATATACAAATCATTTTAATGCGATGCACGGTCATGGAGTTATTTTATGCATGATTAACATGGGTTTTTCTATAAAGTTGTAAATCACTGGAAATTAGCTAAAACGTCCAGAACGGAAAGAAAATGACGCGGGCTGGATCTGGATACTGCACTGGGCGGTTGGACTGCTCACCTAGCTGGGCTTGGCCCAGATTGATAGAGGTGGGGCTGGGCCACGGTCAACGGGCGAAGGGGAGGTGGCCCAGGTGCATGTGGTCGTGGGACTTGGATCTCACTAAAGGTCAACGAGGGGCTGAGGCAGGGTCGAGGTGCTCGTCCTCCTCTGCAAGTGCTTCGATGTAGAGGACACCAGCGATGCAGGAGGCCCCGACAGCGGGACTTGGCGGCGGTAGGCGATGCGGACGGCGGGGACAGGAAGGAGAGGACACACGACGGCTCTGGTCGCCGGCGGCCATGGCAGTAGGGGCGAGGCCCTTTCGTTTCCTGGCAGAGAAGAAAACAAATGAGGGAGAGAGATTAGAGGAGGAAGGAGAGGAAAACATGGGAGAGAAAGACGAGACAGGCGGCAACTCATCTGCTCGTCGGCGGTAGCTGAACGGAGGCGTGTTGGGGTAGAGGATGACCGGCACTCGGGACGAGGAAAACAGAGACGCACCGCTCCAGAGCGGAGGTGCTCGGGGACGTGCTTGAGGCTGGAGCAGCGAGACTCAGGGACGCGAGCTCGAGCTGATCCGGCGGGTGGCACTGCCCGGAGGTCACCGGACGAAGCAGGACGACGGCGGTGGCGCCATGGAGCTTGGGCGAGCTCCTGCTCGTTCCTACGAAGGAGAGAGAGGGGGCACCATGAGAGAGACAGAGAGAGAGGGAAAAACAGTAGGAGGAGAGGTCGCGAGGTTGGCCTGGGTTGCTGCTGCTGCACCGACTCGAGGAGAGGGCAGAGGAGGCCATCGGCACGGGCGGCGGTATGATAGCCCACAAGTATACGGGATCACAACAGTTTTCGAGGGTAGAGTATTCAACCCAAATTTATTGATTCGACACAAGGGGAGCTAAAGAATATTCTCAAGTATTACCAGCTGAGTTGTCAATTCAACCACACCTGAGAACTTAATATCTGCAGCAAAGTGTTTAGTAGCAAAGTAATATGATAATAGTGATAACGGTGGCAAAAGGTAATGGTAGCAAAAGTAATATTTTTGGGTTTTGTAGTGATTGTAACAATAGCAACAGAAAAGTAAATAAGCGAAGAACGATATATGGAAAGGCTCGTAGGCAATGGATCGGTGATGGAGAATTATGCCGGATGCAATCGATCATGTAACAGTCATCACCTAGGGTGACACAGAACTAGCTCCAGTTAATCAATGTAATGTAGGCATGTATTTCGAATACAGTCATACATTCTCATGGAAAAGAACTTGCATGACATCTTTTGTCCTACCCTCCCGTGGCAGCGGGGTCCTATTGGAAACTAAGGGATATTAAGGCCTCCTTTTAATAGAGTACCGGACCAAAGCATTAACACACAGTGAATACATGAACTCCTCAAACTACGGTCATCACCAGGAGTGGTCATAGCAACATCAATCTCAGAACATAGTGGATACTAGGGATCAAACTCTAACAAAACTAACTCGATTACATGATAAATCTCATCCAACCCATCACCGTCCAGCAAGCCTACGATGGAATTACTCACGCACGACGGTGAGCATCATGAAATTGGTGATGGAGGAAGGTTGATGATGACGATGGCGATGGATTCCCTTCTCCGGAGCCCCAAACAGACTCCAGATCAGCCCTCCCGAGAGAGTTTAGGGCTTGGCAGCGGCTCTGTATTGTAAAATGCAATGAATCCTTCTCTCGGAATTTTTTCTCCCCAAAATGAATATATGGAGGCAAGGTTGAGGTCGGTGGAGCGTTAGGGGGCCCACGAGGCAGGGGGGCGCACCCAGGGGGTAGGGAGCGCCCCCACCCTCATGGACAGGTGGTGGGCCCCCTGACATGGATCTTTCTTCTAGTATTTTTTATATATTCCAAAATAATTCTTCGTTGATTTTCAGTTCATTCCGAGAACTTTCATTTCTGCACAAAAATAACACCATGGCAATTCTGCTGAAAACATCGTTAGTCCGGGTTAGTTCCATTCAAATCATGCAAGTTAGAGTCCAAAACAAGGGCAAAAGTGTTTGGAAAAGTAGATACGACAGAGACGCATCAACTCCCCCAAGCTTAAACCTTTGCTTGTCCTCAAGCAATTCAGTTGATAAACTAAAATTGATAAAGAAAAACTTTTACAAACTCTGTTTGCTCTTGTTGTTGTAAATATGTAAAGCCAGCATTCAGGTTTTCAGCAAAGATTATGAACTAACCATATTCACAATAACACTTAGGTCTCATGTTTACTCATATCAATGACATAATCAAGTAGCGAGCAATAATAATAAATCTCGGATGACAACACTTTCTCAAAACAATCATAATATGATATGACAAGATGGTATCTCGCTAGCCCTTTCTGAGACCGCAAAACATAAATGGAGAGCACCTTTAAAGATCAAGGACTGACTAGACATTGTAATTCATGGTAAAAGAGATCGAGTCAAGTCATACTCAATGTAAACTAACAGTTATGAATGCAAATGACAGCGGTGCTCTCCAACTAGTGCTTTTTAATAAGAGGATGATGACTCAACATAAAAGTAAATGGATAGGCCCTTCATAGAGGGAAGCAGGGATTTGTAGAGGTGCCAGAGCTCGGTGTTGAAATAGATATGAATAATATTTTGAGCGGTATACTTTCATTGTCAACATAACAACCGAGAGATCTCGATATCTTCCATGCTACACACCTTATAGGCAGTTCCCAAACAGAATGGTAAAGTTTATACTCCCCCTCCACCAACAAGCATCAATCATGGCTTGCTCGAAACAACGAGTGCCTCCAACTAACAAGAGTCCCGGGGGAGTTTTGTTTGCAGTTATTTTGATTTGATTTGCATAAAGCATGGAGCTGGGCATCCCGATGACCAACCCTTTTCTCGTGAGTGAGGAGCGGAGTCCACTCCTCTTGAGAATAACCCGCCTAGCATGGAAGATACAGACAACCCTAGTTGATACATGAGCTATTCGAGTATACAAAACATAATGTTTATTTGAAAATTTAGAGTTTGGCACATACAAATTTACTTGGAACGGCAGGTAGATACCATATATAGGTAGGTATGGTGGACTCATATGGAATAACTTTGGGGTTTATGGAATTGGATGCACAAGCAGTATTCCCGCTTAGTACAAGTGAAGACTAGAAAAAGACTGGGAAGCGACTAGCTAGAGAGCGACAACAGTCATGAACATGCATTAAAATTAATCAACACCGAATGCAAGCATGAGTAGGATATAATGCACCATGAACATAAATATCGTAGAGGCTATGTTGATTTTGTTTCAACTACATGCGTGAACATGTGCCAAGTCAAGCCACTCAAATCGTTCAAAAGAGGATACCACCCTATCATATCACATCACAACCATTTTAATACCATGTTGGCATGCAAGGTAAACCATTATAAGCTCCTAGCTAATCAAGCATGGCATAAGCAACTATAATCTCTAATTGTCATTGCAAACATGTTTATTCATAGTAGGCTGAATCAGGAACGATGAACTAATCATATTTACAAAAACAAGAGAGGTCGAGTTCATACCAGCTTTTCTCATCTCAATAAGTTCATTATATAATCATCATTATTGCCTTTCACTCGCACGACCGAATAGTGTGGATAATAATAATAGTGAACATGCATTGGACTAAGCTGGAATCTGCAAGCATTCAATTCAAGAGAGAAGAGAAGGTAATATGGGCTCTTTGTTAGATAAAAAATAATGCATATGAGAGCCACTCAACATTTTCATTATGGTCTTCTCCTCTCAACCCCAAAGAACAAGAAAGAAATAAAACTATTTACAAGGGAAAGCTCCCAACAAGCAAAAGAAGAACGAGAAATCTTTTTGGGTTTTCTTTTTAGTTACTACTACAAGCATGGAAAGTAAACTAGCTGAAAGCTACAACTAATTTTTTTTGTTTTTTCTAAAGTTTATCAAACACACAAGAAGAAAGCATAAAAAGGGAAAATAAACTAGCATGGATGATATAGTGAAAAGGTATGAGCACCGACAACTAGCATGAGTGTGTGAACATAAACGTAATGTCGGTGAGAAATACGTACTCCCCCAAGCTTAGGCTTTTGGCCTAAGTTGGTCTATGGCCACGACTGGCCTGGCGGATATCCAAAGTTGTAGCTGGGGTCGTACTGAGATGCAGCGGCAATTGCCTGATGAGCTGCAGCTTGGAGGCGAGCTGTCCCCGCCCTCCTCTCGTACTCGGTCGCCTCCTCCCTGGTTATAACCTATCTTCCCTTTGCCTGAAAGTCAAAGAAAGTAGGAGCATGGAGAGCAACGTGATAGGTGCATCGTCTGTCAAAGATTAGTCGGTACTGGAGGAACTGACCATTCCTCTCAACAAAGTGATGACGAACCATAGCATCATAATCTAGATTAGCGGGAGGCAACTCAATATCATATACACATATGGGTATCTCAAGAAAGTTAGCTATACGAGTTGCATAAATTCCACCAAAGAAATCTCCATGAATACGATTATTATGCAACCTATGTGCAACAATAGCCCCCAAGTTGTATTGTTTATCTCCTAAAACAACGCTCCTGAGAATGCTGAGATCATGCACACACATGTGACATGCTTCATCTTTACCGTTGATGCACCTACCTATGAAGAGAGCAAAATAATGTATAGCAGGAAAATGAATGCTCCCTATGGTAGCTTGTGTTATATCTCTAGACCCCCCACA
Source organism: Triticum aestivum (assembly GCF_018294505.1). Taxonomy (NCBI): domain Eukaryota; kingdom Viridiplantae; phylum Streptophyta; class Magnoliopsida; order Poales; family Poaceae; genus Triticum; species Triticum aestivum. The sequence continues at coordinate 211,915,869 of NC_057809.1, forward strand.
ATTATACTCGCAAGAAAATCTCTAAACTCATATTTGCGAGGCTCACTAGTGCACCCCATTGTGGAAGTTTACAAGCAGTGTTAAAATCTTCTAAGTACATAGTATAAGAATTTTCATAAAGATCAAATAGGACAGTCTGAGAATTGCGTGATGATGAAAATTTAAACCTTCTCACACATGAATCAGTTAAATAGAGGTATTGACGGCACTTATCTGCCTCAAAGCTCTCAAGATTGGCATTACGCACATATGCTTCAAATTCCTCCTTGATTCTTGCTCGAATCATGAAATCCTCTAACGGCCATTCACAAGGCCGCACTTGAGCGTCTCTTGGTGGTTCCTCGTCCGCATATCGTATTGTGGGTCTGGGTCCTTGCTTCCTTGAAGAACCACCTTGGTACATATTCCTAAACATATTTCTTCCCCTGAAAAATTTCTGAAATTTTTAGTAACTTCAAAATAAAAGTGAACCAAACTCAACAATATTGATAACAACTACTCCTACAAGTGCCTAGAGGCAATATCATGCATCAAAACTACTTTTGACCACATAAATTTGACGTGCAAGCTCAAGAATAGGGTCACCTAAGCAGCAAAAATTTGCAATGAATAAAGCACTAGAACAAAAACTAATTGGACTATTGGAGGAGTCACATACCAAAGAACAATCCCCCGAAGCAGTTTTGTGAATGGAGCTTTGAGCTAGGAGATAAAAAATGGCAGCAAGATGAGCTTGAACTCGGGTTTGAGCTGGCTAGTGATGTTTTTGGGAGGAAGAAGGAGTGTGTGGTAGCTGGAATAAGTGGAGGGGAGCCACCATGGGCCCACGAGGTAGGGGGCGCGCCCAGGGGAGGTGGGCGCGCCCTGGACCCTCGTGGCCAGGTGCTTGCTCCCCCTGGTGTGTCCCCAGTGCCAGATATTCTCAAATATTCTAGAAAAAACATATTTAATTTTCAGGGCATTTGGAGAACTTGTATTTTCAGCGTATTTTTTATTGCATAGACAATTCAGAAAATAGACAGAAAAATACTATTTTTTCTTTATTTAATACAAATAACAGAAAGTAAAAAGAGGGTACAGAGAGTTGTGTTTTCTAAATTCATCCATCTCATGCTCATCAAAAGGAATCCACTAACAAGGTTGATCAGGTCTTGTTAACAAACTCATTCCGAATAACATGGAACCGGAGAATTTTCGAATAACACTAGGTTACCTCAACGGGGATATGCACATCCCCAACAATAAGAATATCATATTTCTTTTTGACAGTAGGAAGAGGAAATTCAAAACCTCCAATAGTAATTGTTGAAAATTTTCCAATAGAATTGATACTGTGGACTTGAGGTTGTTTCCTCGGAAAGTGTACCGTATGCTCATTACCATTAACAGGAAAAGTGACATTGCCTTTGGTGCAATCAATAACAGCCCCTGCAGTATTCAAAAAGGGTCTTCCAAGAATAATAGACATACTATCGTCCCCGGGAATATCAAGAATAAAAAAGTCCGTTAAAATAGTAACATTTGCAACCACAACAGGCACATCCCACAAATACCGACAGGTATAGCAGTTGATTTGTCAGCCATTTGCAAAGATATTTCAGTAGGTGTCAACTTATTCAAATCAAGTCTACGGTATAAAGAGAGAGGCATAACACTAACACCGGCTCCAAGATCACATAAAGCAGTTTTAACATAGTTTCTTTTAATGGAGCATGGTATAGTGGGTACTCCGGGATCTCCTAGTTTCTTCGGTATTCCACCATTAAAAGTATAATTAGCAAGCATGGTGGAAATTTCAGATTCTGGTATCTTTCTCTTATTAGTAACAAATTCCTTCATATATTTAGCATAAGGATTCATTTTAAGCATATCAGTCAAACACATACGCAAAAAGATAGGTCTAATCATTTCAGCAAAGCGCTCAAAATCCTCATCATCCTTATTCTTGGATGGTTTAGGAGGAAAAGGCATGGTTTTCTGAACCCATGGTTCTCTTTCTTTACCGTGCTTCCTAGCAACAAAGTCTCTCTTATCATAACGTTGATTCTTTGATTGTGGGTTATCAAGATCAATAACATGTTCAATCTCTACATCATTATTATTGCTAGGTTGAGCATCATCATGAACATCATCATTAACATTATCACTAGGTTCGTGTTCATTACCAGATTGTGTTTTAGCATCAGAAATAGAAATATCATTAGGATTCTCAGGTGTGTCTACAACAGGTTCACTAGAAGCATGCAAAGTCCTATCATTTTTCTTTTTCTTCCTCTTAGAAGGACTAGGTGCATCAATGTTATTTCTCTAAGAATCCTGCTCAATTCTCTTAGGGTGGTCCTTAGGATACAAAGGTTCCTGGGTCACTTTACCACCTCTAGTCATAACACTAACAACATTATCATTCTTATTATTTAATTCATTGAGCAAATCATTCTGAGCTTTAAGTACTTGTTCTACTTGAGTGGTAACCATAGAAGCATGTTTACTAATAAGTTTAAGTTCACCTTTAACATTAGCCATATAATCACTCAAGTGTTCAATCATATAATCATTATGTTCCAATTTTCTACCAACATAAGCATTGAAGTCTTCTTGCTTAACCATAAAATCATCAAACTCATCTAAGCATTGGCTAGCAAACTTAGTAGGAGGGATTTCATCTTTATTATATCTATAAAGAGAATTTACCTTTGCTACCTATGTTGGGTTATCAAGACCATGTGTTTCTCCAACAGGCGGTAAATCAAGACCATATATTTCTTCAATAGGAGGTAAATTCTTAACATCTTCAGCTTTTATACCTTTTTATTTCATAGATATCTTTGCCTCTTGCATATCTTCAGGACTGAGAAATAGAATACCCCTTTTCTTCAGAGTTGGCTTAGGAGTTGGTTCAGGAAGTGTCCAATTACTTTCATTAGTCAACATATTATTCAATAGAATTTCAGCTTCATCAATAGTTCTTTCCCTGAAAACACAACCAGCACAACTATTCAGGTAATCTCTGGAAGCATCAGTTAGTCCATTATAAAAGATATCAAGTATTTCATTTTTCTTGAGAGGATGATCAGGCAAAGCATTAAGTAATTGGAGAAGCCTCCCCAAGCTTGTGGGAGACTCTCTTCTTCAATTTGCACAAAATTATAAATTCCCCTTAAAGCGGCTTGTTTCTTATGAGCGGGGAAATATTTAGCAGAGAAGTAGTAAATCATATCCTGGGGACTACGCACACAACCAGGATCAAAAGAATTAAACCATATCTTAGCATCATCCTTTAAAGAGAACGGAAATAATTTAAGGATATAATAGTAGCGAGTTTTCTCATCATTAGTAAACAGGGTAGTTATATCATTTAATTTATTAAGATGTGCCACAACAGTTTCAGATTCATAGCCATAGAAAGGATCAGATTCAACCAAAGTAATTAACTCAGGATCAACAGAGAATTCATAATCCTTATCAGTAAAAAAGATAGGTGAAGTAGCATAAGCAGGATCATATTTTATTCTAGCATTCAGAGATTTTTGTTTCAGCTTAACTAATAGTTTCTTAAGATCACTCCTATCATTTCAAGCAAGAAAGTCTCTAGCAGTTTCTTCATCCATAACATAACCCTCAGGAACAACATGCAATTCATATCTAGGGGGAGAATCTTCATCATCACTTTTATCTATGTTATCAGTTTCAATAATTTCATTCTCTCTAGCCCTAGCAAGTTGTTCATCAAGAAATTCACAAAGTGGCACTGTAGTATCAAGCATAGAAGTAGTTTCATCATAAGTATCATGCAAAGCAAAAGTGGCATCATCAATAACATGCGACATATCAGAATTAATAGCAGAAGTAGGTTTGGGTCACAAGTTTACTCATAACAGAAGGTGAATCGAGTGCAGAGCTAGATGGCAGTTCCTTACCTCCACTCATAGTTGAGGAATAGATCTTGGTTCTTTGATCTTTCAAGTTCTTCATAGTGATATACAGATATAAATCCCAAGTGACTCAAAGAATAGAGCTATGCTCCCCGGCAACGGCGCCAGAAAATAGTCTTGATAACCCACAAGTATAGGGGATCGCAACAGTTTTTGAGGGTAGAGTATTCAACCCAAATTTATTGACTTGACACAAGGGGAGCCAAAGAATATTCTCAAGTATTAGTAGCTGAGTTGTCAATTCAACCACACCTGGGAACTTAATATCTGCAGCAAAGTGTTTAGTAGCAAAGTAATATGATAGTAGTGGTAACGGTGGCAAAAGGTAATGGTAGCAAAAGTAATATTTTTGGATTTTGTAGTGATTGTAACAATAGCAACAGAAAAGTAAATAAGCGAAGAACGATATATGGAAAGGCTCGTAGGCAATGGATCGGTGATGGAGAATTATGCCGGATGCAATCGATCATGTAACAGTCATCACCTAGGGTGACACAGAACTAGCTCCAGTTAATCAATGTAATGTAGGCATGTATTTCAAATATAGTCATACGTGCTTATGGAAAAGAACTTGCATGACATCTTTTGTCCTACCCTCCCATGGCAGCGGGGTCCTATTGGAAACTAAGGGATATTAAGGCCTCCTTTTAATAGAGTACCGGACCAAAGCATTAACACATAGTGAATACATGAACTCCTCAAACTACGGTCATCACCAGGAGTGGTCCCGATTATTGTCACTTCGGGGTTGCCGGATCATAACACATAGTAGGTGACTATAGACTTGCAAGATAGGATCAATAACTCTCATATATTGATGAAAACATAATAGGTTCAGATCTGAAATCATGGCACTCGAGCCCTAGTGACAAGCATTAAGCATAGCAAAGTCATAGCAACATCAATCTCAGAACATAGTGGATACTAGGGATCAAACTCTAACAAAACTAACTCGATTACATGATAAATCTCATCCAACCCATCACCGTCCAGCAAGCCTACGATGGAATTACTCACGCACGACGGTGAGCATCATGAAATTGGTGATGGAGGAAGGTTGATGATGACGATGGCGACGGATTCCCCTCTTCGGAGCCCCGAACGGACTCCAGATCAGCCCTCCCAAGAGAGTTTAGGGCTTGGCGGCGGCTCCATATCGTAAAACGCAATGAATCCTGCTCTTTGATTTTTTTCTCCCCTAAAGTGAATATATGGAGTCAAGGTTGAGGTCGATGGAGCGTTAGGGGGCCCACGAGGCAGGGGGGTGCGCCCCCACCCTCGTGGATAGGTGGTGGCCCCCCTGACATGGATCTTTCTTCCAGTATTTTTTTATATATTCCAAAATAATTCTCTGTTGATTTTCAGGTCAGTCCGAGAACTTTTATTTTTGCACAAAAATAACACCATGGCAATTCTGCTAAAAACAGCGTCAGTCCGGGTTAGTTCCATTCAAATCATGCAAGTTAGAGTCCAAAACAAGGGCAAAAGTGTTTGGAAAAGTAGATATGATGGACACGTATCACGGTACGGCTGGGTGGAGTTGGATTTGTGGGTGGCTGCGAGATGTGGTTGGATCTGGGTGGATCGAGGGGAGGAGGTGGTTGGCCCGATGGGGTAAATGAGGAAGGAGGAGGATGGTCGGGTGGCTCGATCCAGTGGATCGGGCAAGATCCCAAGGAGTAAGGAAGAATGGGTGGCGGCGGCGCGATGGGAAAGCATGGATGGGACGGGAGGCTAGGCTAGGGTTATCTGTTCATATAGCACGAGGATTTGGTTAGCGGTTATCTTACCCCTACGATTATAATGGGACGAATGAGAAAAATAGACTAGGAAGGTCCAAAAGAGAAACCGGAGATGTTTTAGGGATGTTTGACGATGATCCGGACCCATCGGTCATGACAGCCTGGGTCAGGTTCGGGACAGTTTTCAGACGCGCGAGAGGGGGGTCTGCACTGTGCAAAGAGGGGTGAACTGGTCGGACAACAAAAGAACGATTGGTCTGAGAAAGGTCAATGAAGGCGAGGAAGAAGCGGCAACAACGAATGGCTACGAGTTTTGAAAACAATGACGGCAACAGAGTGCCGATGCAATGCAAATGATGAGATGATGCAATGCAACAAACAAACAAATCACACTGTGAAACGCAAAATACATGGAAGGCATCTGGAGCGTCGGTCTCGGGTCGTTACAGTGTGTGTGTGTGTGTGTGAGAGAGAGAGAGAGAGAGAGAGAGAGAAACCAATTGATAGATTAAGATCAAGATCGAGTTGTCACCCTTCTGCTGTCATTGTTGGGGGTGGGGAGGGGGGAGAGAAAGACGTATCGAGATTGTGCGCGCAGTAGGCAGAGAGGCACAACTAGTGAGTGTGTGTGTGAATGCGTGTGTGCTTGAGAGAGAAGCCAGTAGATAGATTACTATCAAGATTGAGGTGCCACCCTACTCCTTCGGTGTCGAGTAGTGTACATGTGTGTGTGTTTGAGAGAGAAGCCAGTAGATAGATTAGTGCGACGCCCCCAATTTGTCCGTACACTAATCATACACGCAAATGTGTACGATCAAGATCAAGGACTCATGGGAAGATATCACAACACAACTCTAGATACAAATTAAAATAATACAAGCTTCATATTACAAGCCAGGGGCCTTGAGGGCTCGAATACATAAGCTTGAATATACAAGAGTCAGCAGAAGCAATAATATCTGAGTACAGACATAAGTTAAACAAGGTGCCACCATAAGATGGCTACCACAAAAGTAGCAACGATCAAAAAGGCAAGGCCTCCTGCCCGGGACCTCCTAACTACTCCTCGAAGACGAACTCCCTGTCGAATCATCCTCGGGATCCTCTAGCTCCCGGACTCCATCATATGATCGCAATAACCAGGAAAGGGGGAAAAGAAGTAGCAAAGCTACTGTGAGTACTCATCCAAAGTACTCGCAAGCATGGATCTACACTACATATGCATTGGTATTAATGAAATGGATAGTATTTGTGTACTGAACTGCAGAATGCTAGAATAAGAGGGGGATAGCTAGTCCTATTGAAGACTACGCTTCTGGCAGCCTCCATCTTGAAGCATATAGAAGAGAGTAGATGGTAGGTTCACCAAGTATCATTGTATAGCATAATCCTACCCGGCGATCCTCTCCTCGTTGCCCTATTAGAGAGTGATCACCGGGTTGTATCTGGCACTTGAAAGGGTGTGTTTTATTAAGTGTCTGGTTCTAGTTGTCATAAGGTCAAGGTACAACTCCGGGTCGTCCTTTTACCAAGGGACACGGCTATTTGAATAGATAAACTTCCCCGCGGGGGTACACCACATAACCCAACATGCTCGATCCCCTTTGGCCGGACATGTTGGGGAATGTACTAATTTCAAAAAAATTCCTACGCACATGCAAGATCATGGTGATGCATAGCAACGAGAGGGGAGAGTGTCGTCCACGTACCCTCCTAGACCGCAAGCGGAAGCGTTATGTGAACGCGGTTGATGTAGTCGTACGTCTTCACGATCTGACCGATCCATGTACCGAACGCACGGCACCTCCAAGTTCAGCACACGTGCAACTCGGTGACATCCCACGAACTCACGATCCAGCAGAGCTTCGCGAGAGAGTTCCGTCAGTACAACGACGTGATGACAGTGATGATGATGCTACTGACACAGGGCTTCACCTAAGCACCGCTACGATATGACCGAGGTGGATTATGATGGAGGGGGGCACCGCACACGGCTAAAAGATCAACTCATCAACTTGTGTGTCCTAGGGTGCCCCCCACGTATATAAAGGAGGGAGGGGAGGCCGGCCGCCCTCTCTAGGCGCGCCAAGGGGGGAAGGAATCCTCCTCCTAGTAGGAGTAGGATTCCTCCTTTCCTAGTCCTACTAGGAGGGGGAAGGAAGGAGAAGGGGAGGAGAAGGAAAGAGGGGGCGCAACCCCTCCCCTAGTCCAATTCGGACTAGGCCCATGGGGGTGCGCGGCCAGCCCTCATGGATTCCCCTCTTTTTTCCTTAAAGCCCACTAAGGCCCATATGTACTCCCGTATTCCGTAACTCCACGGTACTCCGAAAATACCCGGATCACTCGGAACCTTTTCGATGTACGAATATAGCCTTCCAATATATCGATCTTTACGACTCGATCATTTCGAGACTCCTCGTCATGTCCGTGATCTCATTCGGGACTCCGAACAACCATCGATACATCAAATCACTTAAACTTATAATACCAATCGTCACCGAACGTTAAGCATGCGGACCCTACGTGTTCGAGAACTATGTAGACATGACCGAGACATGTCTCCGGTTAATAACCAATAGCAGAACCTAGATTCTCATATTAGCTCCTATATATTCTATGAAGATCTTTATCAGTTAAACCGCATAATGATATACGTTGTTCCCTTTGTCATCGGTATGTTACTTGCCCGAGATTCGATCGTCGGTATCTCATACCTAGTTCAATATCGTTACCGGCAAGTCTCTTTACTCGTTCTGTAATGTATCATCCCACAACTAACTCATTAGTCAAAATGCTTGCAAGGCTTATAGTGATTTTCATTACCGAGAGGGCCCAGAGATACCTCTCCGACAATCGGAGTGACAAATCCTAATCTCGATCTATGCCAACTCAACAAGTATCATTGGAGACACCTATAGAGCACCTTTATGATCACCCAGTTACGATTTGATGTTTGGTAGCACACAAAGTGTTCCTCTGGTACTCGGGAGTTGCATAATCTCATAGTCATAGGAACATGTATAAGTCATGAAGAAAGCAATAACAACAAACTGAACGATCATCGTGCTAAGCTAACGGATGGGTCAACTCAATCACATCATTCTCTAATGATGTGATCCCGTTAATCAAATGACAACTCATGTCTATGGTTAGGAAACATAACCATCATTGATTGAACGAGCTAGTCAGGTAGAGGCAAACTAGTGACACTCTGTTTGTCTATGTATTCACACATGTACTAAGTTTCCGGTTAATACAATTCTAGCATGAATAATAAACATTTATCATGATATAAGGAAATATAAATAACAACTTTATTATTGCCTCTAGGGCATATTTCCTTCAGTCTCCCACTTACACTAGAGTCAATAATCTAGTTCACATCGTCATGTGATTTAACACCAATAGTTCACATCTTTATGTGATTAGTTCACATTTCCATGTGACTAACACCCAAAGGGTTTACTAGAGTCAATAATCTAGTTCACATCGCTATATGATTGACACCCAAAGAGTGATGATGTTTTGCTTATGAAAGAAATTTAGTCAACGGGTCTGCCACATTCAGAGCCATATGTATTTTGCAAATTTTCTATGTCTACAATGTTTTGCACGAAGCTACTGTAGCTAATTGCTCCCACTTTTAATATGTATCTAGATCGATACTTAGAGTCATCTAGAACGGTGTCAAAGCTTGCATCGACGTAACTCTTTATGACGAACTCTTTGTCACCTCCATAACCGAGAAACATTTCCTTATTCCACTAAGGATATTTTTGACCACTGTCCAGTGATCCACTCCTAGATCACTATTGTACCCTCTTGCCAAACTTATGGTGAGGTACACAATAGATCTGGTACACAGCATAACATACTTTATAGAACCTATGACTGAGGCATAGGGAATGACTTTTCATTCTCTTTCTATTTTCTGCTATGGTCGGGTTTTGAGTCTTTAGTCAACTTCACACCTTGCAACACAGGCAAGAACTCCTTCTTTGACTATTCCATTTTGAACTACTTCAAAATCTTTTCAAGGTATGTACTCATTGAAAATATATCAAGCGTCTTGATCTATCTCTATAGATCTTGATGCTAAATATGTAAGTAGCTTCACCGAGGTCTTTCTTTGAAAAACTCCTTTCAAACACTCCTTTGTGCTTTCCAGAAAATTCTACATTATTTCCGATCAACAATATGTCATTCACATATACTTATCAGAAATGCTATAGTGCTCCCACTCACTTTCTTGTAACTATAGGCTTCACCGCAAGTCTGTATAAAACCATATGCTTTGATCACTTTATCAAAGCATATATTCCAACTCTGAGATGCTTGGACCAGTCCATAGATGGATCGCTGGAGCTTGCTCACTTTGTTAGTACCTTTAGGATCGACAAAACCTTCTGATTGCATCATATACAACTCTTCTTTAAGAAATCCATTAAGGAATGCAGTTTTGACATCCATTTGCCAGATTTCATAAAATGCGGCAACTGCTAACATGATTCGGACAGACTTTTAAGCATCAATACGAGTGAGAAAATCTCATCGTAGTCAACACCTTGAACTTGTCGAAAACATTTTGCGACAATTCGAGCTATGTAGATAGTAACACTACTATCACCGTCTGTCTTCCTCCTAAAGATCCATTTATTCTCAATGACTCACCGATCATCGAGAAAGTCAATCAAAGTCCATACTTTGTTCTCATACATGGATCCCATCTCAGATTTCATGGCCTCAAGCCATTTTGCGGAATCTAGGCTCATCATCGCTTCCTCATAGTTCGTAGGTTCGTCATGGTCAAGTAACATGACTTCCAGAGCAGGATTACCGTACCATTCTGGTGCGGATCTTACTCTGGTTGACCTACGAGGTTCGGTAGTAACTTGATCAGAAGTTTCATGATCATCATCATTAGCTTCCTCACTTACTGGTGTAGGAATCACTTAAACTGATTTCAATGATGAACTACTTTCCAACAAGGGAGCAGGTATAGTTACCTCATGATATGTCTCCAACGTATCTATAATTTTTGATTGTTCCATGCTATTATATTATCAACCTTGGATGTTTTATATGCATTTATATGCTATTTTATATGATTTTTGGGACTAACCTATTAACCTAGAGCCCAGTGCCAGTTTCTGTTTTTTCCTTGTTTTAGAGTATCGCAGAAAAGGAAAATCAAACGGAGTCCAATTGACCTGAAACTTCACGGAACTTATTTTTGGACCAGAAGAAGCCCACAGAGTATTGGAGATGGACCAGGAGAGTCCCGGGCTGCCCACGAGGGTGGGGGGCGCGCCCCCTGTCTCGTGGACAGCCCGAAGGTCCACTGACGTACTTCTTCCTCCCGTATATACCCATATACCCTAAAAACTTCAAAGACAACAATAGATCGGGAGTTCCGCCACCAGAAGCCTCCGTAGCCACCGAAAACCAATCTAGACCCGTTCCGGCACCCTGTCGGAGGGGGAATCCCTCTCGGATGGCCATCTTCATCATACCGGTGCTCTCCATGATGAGGAGGGAGTAGTTCACCATTGGGGCTAAGGGTATGTACCAGTAGCTATGTGTTTGATCTCTCTCTCTCATGTCCTTGAGGTGGTACGATCTTGATGTATCACGAGCTTTGCTGTTATAGTTGGATCTTATGATGTTTCTCCCCCTCTACTCTCTTGTAATGGATTGAGTTTTCCCTTTGAAGTTATCTTATCAAATTGAGTCTTTAAGGATTTGAGAACACTTGATGTATGTCTTGCGTGGGATACCTGTGGTGACAATGGGGTATTCTATGATCCACTTGATGTATGTTTTGGTGATCAACTTGTGGGTTCCGTGACCTTGGGAATCTATGCATAGGGGTTGGCACACGTTTTCGTCTTGACTCTCTGGTAGAAACTTTGGGGCACTCTTTGAAGTACTTTGTGTTTGTTTGAATAGATGAATCTGAGATTGTGTGATGCATATCATATAATCATACCCACGTATACTTGAGGTGACATTGGAGTATCTAGGTGACATTAGGTTTTTTTATTTGTGTCTTAAGGTGTTATTCTAGTACGAACTCTATGATAGATTGAACGGAAAGAATAGCTTCATGTTATTTTACTACGAACTCTTGAATAGATTGATCAGAAAGGATAACTTTGAGGTGGTTTCGTACCCTGCCATAATCTATTCGTTTGTTCTCCGCTATTAGTGACTTTGGAGTGACTCTTTGTTGCATGTTGAGGGAAAGTTATATGATCCAATTATGTTATTATTGTTGAGAGAACTTACACTAGTGAAAGTATGAACCCTAGGCCTTGTTTCAATGCATAGCAATACTGTTTGTGCTCACTTTTATCATTAGTTACCTTGCTGTTTTTATATTTTCAGATTACAAAAACCTTTGTCTACCATCCATATACCACTTGTATCACCATCTCTTCGCCGAACTAGTGCACCTATACAATTTACCATTGTATTGGGTGTGTTGGGGACACAAGAGACTCTTTGTTATTTGGTTGCAGGGTTGCTTGAGAGAGACCATCTTCATCCTACGCCTCCCACGGATTGATAAACCTTAGGTCATTCACTTGAGGGAAATTTGCTATTGTCCTACAAACCTCTGCAATTGGAGGCCCAACAATGTCTACAAGAAGAAGGTTGTGTAGTAGACATCAAGCTCTTTTCTGGCACCGTTGCTGGGGAGGTTAGCGCTTGAAGGTATATCTTTAGATCTTGCAATCGAATCTTTTTGTTTCTTGTTTTAGCACTAGTCTAGTTTATAAAACAAAACTACAAAAAAATGGAATTGAGTTTGCCTCACACGCTTCATCTTTTTAATATCTTTCGTATGATGGAAAGGAAAATTGTGCCAAAGTGTTAGAAGAAGAATGCATTAATATGTTTGGCACTAAATCTTTGAATGATGAGAATGATTGCAATGTTGTTAGTATGAATTCCTTGAATATCCATGATGCTAATGATATGCAAAGCCACAAGCCTGGGGAAGCTATGTTTGATGAAGATGATATTTTTTGTCCCCCAAGTTTTGATGAGCAAATTTATTATGATGAAAGTATGCCTCCTATTTATGATGATTATATTGATGAAAGTGGATTTGGAGAGGTCATGACTTTATTTTGTGATGAATCCACTATTTTGGAAGAGGTTCCAATTGATTATGAGAACAAAGTTGCTATCTATGATGATTATTGTGAGGACTTGTATGCTATAAAGAATAATGATATACATGAAACTTGTCATCATGATTTTAGTTTTCAATTGTATTATGCCTCGCATGATAATTATTTTGTTGAGTTTGCTCCCACTATTATTCATGAGAAATTTTTTGCTTGTGTGGAGAGTAATGAAATTTCTATGCTTGTAGATCATGAAAAGAATGCTTTAGGTGCTGGTTATATTGTTGAATTCATTCATGATGCTACTGAAAATTATTATGAGGGAGGAATATATGCTTGTAGGAATTGCAATAATATCAAGTTTCCTCTCTATGTGCTTAAAATTTTGAAGTTATGCTTGTTTTACCTTCCTATGCAAGTTGATTCTTGTTCCCACAAGTTGTTTGCTCACAAAATCCCTATGCATAGGAAGTGGGTTAGACTTAAATGTGCTAGTAATATTCTTCATGATGCTCTCTTTATGTTTCAATTCTTATCCTTTATGTGAGCATCATTGAAATCATCATGCCTAGCTAGGGGCATTAAACGATAGCGCTTGTTGGGAGGCAACCCAATTTTATTTTTATTCCTTGCTTTTTGCTCCTGTTTAGTAATAAATAATTCATCTAGCTTCTGTTGTGATTGATTTTTTATGTTTTAATTAGTGTTTGTGCCAAGTAGAACCGTTGGGAAGACTTGGGGAAAGTCTTGTTGATCTTGCTGTAAAAAACAGAAACTTTAGCGCTCAAGAGAATTGCTGCCATGTTTTATTGGAGAGTGATATTTAGTTAATTATTTTTGCATATTATTAATAGATAAATTACTCATGTCTAGCGATTTATTTGAGAATTTTATGAGTTCCAGAAGTATACGTTTGATCCAGATTACTACAGACTATTCTGTTTTTGACAGATTCTGTTTTCTATGTGTTGTTTGCTTATTATGATGAATCTATGAGTAGTATCGGAGGGTATGAACCATAGAGAAGTTGTAATACAGTAGGTTTAACACCAATATAAATAAAGAATGAGTTCATTACAGTACCTTGAAGTGGTGTTTTGTTTCTTTTGCTAACGGAGCTCACGAGATTTTCTACTTTAAGTTTTGTGTTGTGAAGTTTTCAAGTTTTGGGTAAAAGATTTGATGGACTATGGAATAAGGAGTGGCAAGAGCCTAAGCTTGGGGATTCCCAAGGCACCCCAAGGTAATATTCAAGGACAACCAAGAGCCTAAGCTTCTTCCGTCTTCGTTCATTGGTAACTTTACTTGGAGCTATATTTTTATTTACCACATGATATGTGTTTTGCTTGGAGCGTCATTTTATTTTCTTTTGTTTTGCTTGATGTATGAATAAAATACCAAGATCTTAAATTCTTAAATGTTAGAGAGTCTTCACATAGTTGCATAATTATTTGACTACTCATTGATCTTCACCTATATCTTTCGGAGTAGTTTGTCGTTGCTCTAGTGCTTCACTTATATCTTTTTAGAGCACGGTGGTGGTTTTATTTTATAGAAATAGATGAACTCTCATATGTAACTTATATTATTTTGAGAGTCCTAAATAGCATGGTAATTTTCTTTGGTTATGAATTTAGTCCTAATATGATGGGCATCCAAGAGGGATATAATAAAAACTTTTATATAAAGTGCATTGAATACTATGAGAAGTTTGATACTTGATGATTGTTTTGAGATATGAGGATGGTAATATTAGAGTCATGCTAGTGAGTAGTTGTGAATTCGAGAGATACTTGTGTTAAAATTTGTGATTCCCGTAGCATGCACGTATGGTGAACCGTTATGTGATGAAGTCGGAGCATGATTTATTTATTGATTGTCTTCCTTATGAGTGGCGGTCGGGGACGAGCGATGGTCTTTTCCTACCAATCTATCCCCCTAGGAGCATGTGCGTAGTACTTTGTTTTGATAACTAATAGATTTTTGCAATAAGTATGTGAGTTCTTTATGACTAATGTTGAGTCCATGGATTATACGCACTCTCACCCTTCCACCATTGCTAGCCTCTCTAGTACCGCGCAACTTTCCCCGGTACCATAAACCCACCATATATCTTCCTCAAAACAACCACCATATCTACCTATTATGGCATTTCCATAGCCATTCCGAGATACATTGCCATGCAACTTTCCACCGTTCTATTTATATGACACGCTCCATCATTGTCATATTGCTATGCATGATCATGTAGTTGACATTGTATTTGTGGCAAAGCCACCGTTCATAATTCTTTCATACATGTCACTCATGAGTCATTGCACATCCCGGTACACCACCGGAGGCATTCATATAGAGTCATATTTTGTTCTAAGAATCGAGTTGTAATTCTTGAGTTGTAAGTAAATAAAAGTGTGATGATCATCATTATTAGAGCATTGTCCCAAGGAGGAAAGGATGATGGAGACTATGATTCCCCCACAAGTTGGGATGAGACTCCGGACGAAAATAAATAAATAAAAGAGGCCAAAGAAGCCCAAATAAAAAAAGAAGAGAAAAGAGGCCATAAAAAAGAGAAGGCCCAAATAAAAAATAAAAAAGGAGAGAAAAAGAGAGAAGGGGCAATGTGACTATCCTTTTACCACACTTGTGCTTCAAAGTAGCACCATGATCTTCATGATAGAGAGTCTCCTATGTTGTCACTTTCATATACTAGTGGGAATTTTTCATTATATAACTTGGCTTGTATATTTCAATGATGGGCTTCCTCAAAATGCCCTAGGTCTTCGTGAGCAAGCGAGTTGGATGCACACTCACTTAGTTCTTTTTGTTGAGCTTTCATATACTTATAGCTTTAGTGCATCCGTTGCATGGCAATCCCTACTCACTCATATTGATATCTATTGATGGGCATCTCCATAGCCCGTTGATACGCCTAGTTGATGTGAGACTATCTTCTCCTTTTTGTCTTCTCCACAACCACCATTCTATTCCACATATAGTGCTATGTCCATGGCTCACGCTCATGTATTGCGTGAAGATTGAAAAGGTTTGAGAACATCAAAAGTATGAAACAATTGCTTGGCTTGTCATCTGGGTTGTGCATGATTTAAATATTTTGTGTGCTGAAGATGGAGCATAGCTAGACTATATGGTTTTGTAGGGATAGCTTTCTTTGGCCATGTTATTTTGAGAAGACATAATTGCTTTGTTGGTATGCTTGAAGTATTATTATTTTTATGTCAATATTAAACTTTTGTCCTTAATCTTATGGATCTGAATATTCTTGCCACAATAAAGAAAACTACATGGATAAATATGTTAGGTAGCATTCCACATCAAAAATTATGTTTTTATCATTTACCTACTCGAGGACGAGCAGGAATTAAGCTTGGGGATGTTGATACGTCTCCAACGTATCTATAATTTTTGATTGTTCCATGCTATTATATTATCAACCTTGGATGTTTTATATGCATTTATATGCTATTTTATATGATTTTTGGGACTAACCTATTAACCTAGAGCCCAATGCCAGTTTCTGTTTTTTCCTTGTTTTAGAGTATCGCAGAAAAGAAAAATCAAACGGAGTCCAATTGACCTGAAACTTCACGGAACTTATTTTTGGACCAGAAGAAGCCCACGGAGTATCGGAGATGGACCAGGAGAGTCCCGGGCTGCCCACGAGGGTGGGGGGCGCGCCCCCCCGCCTCGTGGACAGCCTGGAGGTCCACCGACGTACTTCTTCCTCCCATATATACCCATATACCCTAAAAACTTCGGAGACGACAATAGATCGGGAGTTCCGCTGCTAGAAGCCTCCGTAGCCACCGAAAACCAATCTAGACCCGTTCCGGCACCCTGCCGGAGGGGGAATCCCTCTCCGATGGCCATCTTCATCACCCCGGTGCTCTCCATGACGAGGAGGGAGTAGTTCACCCTCGGGGCTAAGGGTATGTACCAGTAGCTATGTGTTTGATCTCTCTCTCTCTCTCATGTTCTTGAGGTGGTACGATCTTGATGTATCTCGAGCTTTGCTATTATAGTTGGATCTTATGATGTTTATCCCCCTCTACTCTCTTGTAATGGACTGAGTTTTCCCTTTGAAGTTATCTTATCGGATTGAGTCTTTAAGGATTTGAGAACACTTGATGTATGTCTTGCGTGGGATACATGTGGTGACAATGGGGTATTCTATTATCCACTTGATGTATGTTTTGGTGATCAACTTGCGGGTTCCGTGACCTTGGGAATCTATGCATAGGGGTTGGCACACGTTTTCGTCTTGACTCTCTGGTAGAAACTTTGGGGCACTTTTTGAAGTACTTTGTGTTTGTTTGAATAGATGAATCTGAGATTGTGTGATGCATATCATATAATCATACCCACGTATACTTGACATTGGAGTATCTAGGTGACATTAGTTTTTTTTTATTTGTGTCTTAAGGTGTTATTCTAGTACGAACTCTATGATAGATTAAACGGAAAGAATAGCTTCATGTTATTTTACTACGAACTCTTGAATAGATTGATCAGAAAGGATAACTTTGAGGTGGTTTCGTACCCTACCATCATCTCTTCATTTGTTCTCCGCTATTAGTGACTTCGGAGTGACTCTTTGTTGCATGTTGAGGGAAAGTTATATGATCCAATTATGTTATTATTGTTGAGAGAACTTACACTAGTGAAAGTATGAAACCTAGGCCTTGTTTCAACGCATAGCAATACCGTTTGTGTTCACTTTTATCATTAGTTACCTTGCTTTTTTTATATTTTCAGATTACAAAAACCTTTATCTACCATCCATATACCACTTGTATCACCATCTCTTCACCGAACTAGTGCACCTATACAATTTACCATTGTATTGGGTGTGTTGGGGACACAAGAGACCCTTTGTTATTTGGTTGCAGGGTTGCTTGAGAGAGACCATCTTCATCCTACGCCTCCCAATGATTGATAAACCTTAGGTCATCCACTTGAGGGAAATTTGCTACTGTCCTACAAACCTCTGCACTTGGAGGACCAACAACGTCTATAAGAAGAAGGTTGTGTAGTAGACATCACCTCACCAAGTTTTAGTTTCCTCCCACTCACTTCTTTCGAGAGAAACTCCTTCTCTAGAAAGGATCCATTCTTAGCAACAAATATCTTGCCTTCGGATCTGTGATAGAAGGTGTATCCAATAGTTACTTTTGGGTATCCTATGAAGACGCACTTCTCCGATTTGGGTTTGAGCTTATCAGGATGAAACTTTTTTCATATAAGCATTGCAACCCCAAACTTGAAGAAATGATAGCTTAGGTTTCTAGCCAAACCATAGTTCATATGGTGTCGTCTCAACGGATTAGACGGTGCCCTATTTAATGTGATTGTAGCTGTCTGTAATGCATAACCCCAAAACGATAGTGGTAAATCAGTAAGAGACATCATAGATCACACCATATCTAGTAAAGTACAATTACGATGTTCAGACACACCATTACGCTGTGGTGTTCCGGGTGGCGTGAGTTGCGAAACTATTCCGCATTGTTTCAAATGAAGACCAAACTCGTAACTCAAATATTTTCCTCCACGATCAAATCGTAGAAACGCTATTTTCTTGTTACAATGATTTTTCACTTCACTCTAAAATTATTTGAACTTTTCAAATGCTTTAGATTTATGTTTCATGAACAAGATATACCCATATCTACTCAAATCATCTGTGAAGGTCAGAAAATAACGATACCTGCCGCGAGCCTCAACACTCATCCGGAGAACAAAGTTTTAGTCATTTTTCCCATGAGGCATGGTTCACAAGCATCAACTGATTCATATTTAAGTGATTCCAAAAGCCCATCAACATGGATTTTCTTCATGCGCTTTACACCAATATGACCTAAACGGCAGTGCCACAAATAAGTTGCACTATCATTATTAACTTTGCATCTTTTGGCTTCAATATTATGAATATGTGTATCACTATGATCAAGATTCAATAAACCATTCACCTTGGGTGTATGACCATTGAAGGTTTTATTCATGTAAACAGAACAACAATTATTCTCTGACTTTAAATGAATAACCGTATTGCAATAAACATGGTCAAATCATATTCATGCTTAACGCAAACACCAAATAACATTTATTTAGGTTCAACACTAATCCTGAAAGTATAGGGAGTGTGCGATGATGATCATATCAATCTTGGAACCACTTCCAACACACATCGTCACTTCACCCTTAACTAGTCTCTGTTCATTCTGCAACTCCCGTTTCGAGTTACTAATCTTAGCAACTAAACTAGTATCAAATACTAAGGGGTTGCTATAAACACTAGTAAAGTACACATCAATAACATGTATATCAAATATACCTTTGTTCACTTTGCCATCCTTCTTATCCGCCAAATACTTGGGGCAACTCTGCTTCGAGTGACCAGTCCCTTTGCAGTAGAAGCACTTAGTCTCAGGCTTAGCTCCAGACTTGGGCTT
Source organism: Triticum aestivum (assembly GCF_018294505.1). NCBI lineage: Eukaryota > Viridiplantae > Streptophyta > Magnoliopsida > Poales > Poaceae > Triticum > Triticum aestivum. The sequence goes on from NC_057809.1 coordinate 211,935,152, forward strand.
CTTCACTTGAGCAGCAACATGCTTGCCGTTCTTCTTGAAGTTCCCCTTCTTCCATTTGCCCTTTTCTTGAAACTAGTGGTCTTGTCAACCATCAACACTTGATGCTTTTCTTGATTTCTACCTTCATCGATTTCAGCATCACGAAGGGCTTGGGAATTGTTTCCGTTATCCCTTGCATATTATAGTTCATCACGAAGTTCTAGTAACTTGGTGATAGTGACTAGAGAACTCTGTCAACCACTATCTTATCTGGAAGATTATCTCCCACTTGATTCAAGTGATTGTAGTACTCAGACATTCTGAGCACATGCTCACTAGCTGAGCTATTCTCCTCTGTCTTGTAGGCAAAGTGCTTGTCAAAGGTCTCATACCTTTTGACATGGGCATGAGTTTGAAATATTAATTTCAACTCTTGGAACATCTCATATGCTCCGAGGCGTTCAAAACGTCTTTGAAGCCCCAATTCTAAGCCGTAAAGCACGGTGCACTAAACTATCAAGTAGTCATCATATCGAGCTTGCCAGGCGTTCATAACGTCTGCATCTGCTCCTGCAATCGGTCTGTCACCTAGCGGTGCTTCAAGGACATAATTCTTCTGTGCAGCAATGAGGATAATCCTCATATCACGGATCCAATCCGCATCATTGCTACTAACATTTTTCAACTTAGTTTTTCTATAGGAACATATCAAAAATAAATGGGGAGCTTGTCGGTGTCAAAACCGGCAGATCTCGGGTAGGGGGTCCCGAACTGTGCGTCTAAGGCGGATGGTAACAGGAGGCAGGGGACACGATGTTTACCCAGGTTCGGGCTCTCTTGATGGAGGTAATACCCTACGTCCTGCTTGATTATTCTTGATGATATGAGTATTACAAGAGTTGATCTACCACGAGATCGTAGAGGCTAAACCCTAGAAGCTAGCCTATGGTATGATTGTATGTTGTTCTACGGACTAAACCCTCTGGTTTATATAGACACCGGAGGGGGCTAGGGTTACACAGAGTCGGTTATAAGGGAGGAGATCTACATATCCGTATTGCCTAGCTTGCCTTCCATGCCAAGGAGAGTCCCATTGTAACACCCTCGATGCGACTATATCTCCCACGTGTCGAGGCACGACTTAGAGGCATAATCGCATTGAAGGCATATGTCGCAAGTTAGGCAATCTTCACAACATCCCATGTAATATAATAATAAAGGGGAGATAACATAGTTGGCTTACACTCGCCACGTCAATCAAGTACATAAGTAACATTAAATCATCCAAACACTCATGGCCCGACTACAGCGCCAAAATAAAAGAGAACCCAACATGCGACGCGGTCCCAATCACCCCCAACTGGGCACCACTACTGATCATCGGGAAAAGAAACATAGTAACGTTGAGAGTCCTCGTCGAACTCCCACTTGAGCTCGAGCGCGTCACCTGGAGCGGAATCATCAGGCCCTGCATCTGGTGTAATAGTAATCTGTGAGCCACAAGGACTCAGCAATCTCGCACCCTCGCGATCAAGACTATTTAAGCTTATAGGTATGACAAGGTAAAAATATGTGGAGCTGCAGCGAGCGACTAGCAAAATATGGTGGCTAACTTATTCGCAAAAGAGAGCGAGAAGAGGAGGCAAAGCGCGAGCGAGAAACTAGAGAACAACCTGCGCAAGCATTACTCCAACACCGTGTCCGCTTCCCGGACTCCGCCGAGAAGAGGCCATTACGGCAACACACTCAGTTGATTCATTTTAATTAAGTTAAGGTTCAAGTTATCTACAAACGGACATTAACAAATTCCCATCTGCCCATAACCGCAGGCACGGCTTTCGAAAGTTCAAAACCCTGCAGGGGAGTCCCAACTTAGCCCATGACAAGCTCTCACGGTCAACAAAGGAATAGACCTCCTCCCAAGACGTTCCGATCAGACTCGGTATCTCGGTTCTTCAAGACACTTCGACAGGTTAAAACAAGACCAGCAACACCGCCCGAACGTGCCGACAAATCCCGATAGGAGCTGCACATATCTCTTTCTCAGGGCACACTCAGATTGTCTAAACTTCCGGTAGGCCAGCCCAGAGTTGCCCCTGGTAGCCACCGGCGGCTGACAGTTTGGACCAACACTCAGAGGAGCATTGGCTCGGGGGGGTTTAAATAAGATGACCCTCGGGCTCCGGAAACCCAAGGGAAAAAGAGGCTAGGTGGCAAATGGTAAAACCAAGGTTGGTCATTGCTGGAAAAGCTTTAATCAAGGTGAACTATCAAGGGGTTCCCATTATAACCCAACCGCGTAAGGAACGCAAAATCCGGGAACATAACACCGATATGACGGAAACTAGGGTGGCAAGAGTGGAACAAAACACTAGGCGAGAGGCCGAGCCTTCCACCCTTTACCAAGTGTATAGATGCATTAAGATAACAAGATAATATAATGATATCCCAACAAGTAAATAAATGTTCCAACAAGGAATGGCCTCCAATCTTCACCTGCAACTAGCAACGCTATAAGAGGGGCTGAGCAAAACGGTAACATAGCCAATCAACGGTTTGCTAGGACAAGGTGGGTTAGAGGTTTGACATGGCAATTTGGGAGGCTTGAAAGCAAGTGGTAGGCATCATAGCAATGGCATAGCAAAAGAGCGAGCAAACTAGCATAGCAAAGATAGTAGTGATTTCGAGGGTATGATCATCTTGCCTGCACAGTTGTCAGAGTTGACTGGATCCTCGAAAGCAAACTCAACAGGCTCCTCGTTAGCGAAATCGTCTCCCGGCTCTACCCAAACAAGACAAACAAGCAACAAGGACACAATCAACCACGTGCAAGGATCAAACAAGATGATGCAAAGATGATATGCTATGCGGGATGCACATGCAAGATGTGACAGGAAATGCAAGAACCTGGCCTCAACTTGGAAAACAAAGTGTGCCACTGGAAAGATGAGATGAAATCGCTTGAAAACAATGTAAAGAACACCGGAATCGGAGTTACGGTTTGGAAATGGCAAGCGATTCAAAAATGACACCGGTCTGCGATTTACAGCAAGTAGTCATCTAAATGCAACAAGATGAACATGCTACAGCACCCAAACATGGCAACAAAATACATGGCAGGGATGCATTCAAGATGCTTAACAAAATTCTAGCACTGAGCTACGGCCAATTCATCCATTAACAGGTTCAAACAAGCATGGCAAAAATGCATATGGTAAACAGATCTCAGACTTAGTGAAATTAACACTTGTCCGGAATTTCAGATCAGGTATCACTCTTCGGAGCAACAAAACTATATGCTACAGGACCTAAACATGGCAAGGTAAAGCATGGCATGGAGCTACTCAAAGAGCTGAACAAAAGTCCCTTAGTGACCTTGAGCCAAAAGGGATCAGAAAATACAATTGCAAGCATGAGAACATAGCAAAAACACAATCAGTTCTCAGACTTTGAAAACTGGAGCATGCTGAAAACAGATATCAAGTAGGCATGTTTACGAACTCGATGCACTCACTACGGTGAAAGTCATGATAAGCTAAGCATACACCCATTAAGAACACACAAAATGCAAGCTAGACATGGCAAGAAAAATAACATAGCATGCACGGATCAACTACAACATCATCGGCAAAATTGCAAACAAGTTGACAATCTGCCCAGATTCACAAAGTAGCAAAAGTAGAGCTCGATTGGCTCAAGCTAGGGTGCTCCATAATTGCAAACAAAGACATGGATGGGTAGAGCACTACAATATTAACAAAACATCCTTACTGATCATCCTCAAAAGAGACACGGATCACTAGGAAACAACATGAACATATGGCCATATGAGATAAACAGCTCAAGGACTTAGTGGAATTGCTAAGTCCCTGAAAACAGAATTACCAAGTGCACCACTTGGCAAGCTCGTGCTAGTCACCACACACATCACAAAAATACATGGGTTGCACCTCTGGAAAGATGACAAAACCCTTAACAAAACATATGTAGAACAACAGGGCATATCATGCACACATTAATCATGGCAAAAATGACAAAGAGCTAAATGGAGCAGCAGATCTGACAATTAACTCAAGTAGCCCTCTTCTAACAGCATTTCGGGCATCAAGATAAACTCAAATGAAAATGATGCAATGGAATGAAATGATGTACTCTCTGAGATGAACATTTTGATATGCTATATGCCAAAAATGGAGCTACGGATGCGGAATTACGAGGCCATGAACATCAGCACATGGATCTAAGAATTCAGGGACTTAGAAGAAAATGAACCTCCGGATCTAGGGTTTACCGTTCACAACACGCGAACCGAGGTGGCGGCGCTGCTCGCCGGGGAAGCTCGTCGGCGTCGATGGCCGCGGTGGCCGGACCTTGAGGTGGCGGAGAGGGGCACGGGCCCGGGCGGCGATGGAGGCCGCGGTCGAGGCGGGAGGAGCCGGGCGGAGCGGCGCGGCTGCCGGCGCCGTTGAACGCGGGCGGCCGGAGCGGGGCGGCTTGCGGGAGCGCGAGGAACGGGGCGGCGCGGGCGGCTGCGCGGAGGAGGATGGCGGCGGGGGCGGCGTCGGGCCCGCGGGGGCTCTCCCCGGGCCGAGCGGGCCGGTGCGGGCGCGGGTGGCGGCGGGACACGTGGCAGGCGGCGGTTGGCTGGGGCACGGCGGCGGACGCGTCCGATCAGGCGGCGGACATGTCCATTGGTGGCGGGGCGACTTTAGGGTTTCGGGGGGAGAAGGAGATCCGAATTTCGGGGGGGGGGGGGGTTCTATTTATAGGCATAGAGGGAGCTAGGAGAGTCCAAATAAGGTGCAGTTTTCGGCCACGCGATCGTGATCGAACGATCTAGATGATGGAGAAGGCTTAGGTGGGTTTTGGGCCAAATTGGAGGGGTGTTGGGCTGCAACACACACGAGGCCTTTTCGGTCCCTCGATTAACCGTTGGAGTATCAAACGAAGTCCAAATGATACGAAACTTGACAGGCGGTCTACCGGTAGTAAACCAAGGACGCTTGGCAAGTCTCGGTCCAATCCGGAAATGTTTAATCCCCACACATGAAAGAAAGCTAGAAATGACCACCGGAGGGGAACGAAGCGCCGGAATGCAAGACGGACAACGGGGAAAATGCTCGAATGCATGAGATGAACACGTATGCAAATGCAATGTACATGATGACATGCTATGAGATGCATGACAACAACAACAACACACGGAGACAAAGACCCGAACCCGAGGAAATAAATTAACTTAAAGCCGAAAACGACAAGAGTTGGAGTACAAATTGGGAAAGTTACATCCGGGGTGTTACACCCATCCGGACACGGGACGAAGTCTTCAATCTTGTATCTTCATAGTCCAACAGTCCGGCCAAAGGATATAGTCCGGTTGTCCGAGACCCCCGAATCCAGGACTCCCTTAGTAGCCCATGAACCAGGCTTCAATGACGATGAGTCCGGCGCGCAGCTTTGTCTTCGGCATTGCAAGGCGGGTTCCTCCTCCGAATACTCCATAGAAGATTTTGAACACAAGGATAGTGTCCGACTCTGCAAAATAAGTTCCGCATACCACCGTAGAGAGAATAATATTTCGACAAATCTAACCCGCTGACACGTTTGGCAACATAACATCATGTCATGGCCCGGTCATTGTTCGAACCATTTTTCTCAACCAGCACTGCACATATCGTGAGGTGATTTTCTTGACACGTCTTGTCAAAGCAGAGATCGTGTCCCCTATCACGGGATTCTCATCAATACGGATGTGGGTAAGCCAACCGCGCCATCAATTACGACTCTTGGGGAAAGAAGAGGTTTTACCAGGTGAGTGGGGAGGCAGACCACATCTTCTGCCCTTATAAAGGGACAAGGATTCACTCTTTTCACCCATGCTTTCTTCCCGATTCATTCCCTTCTGCTCAGGCTCCAGCGCCCAAGCATTCATCTTCTCTGGCCACAAAAGGCCTTCCAAAGATGTCAAGATCTAGAGCAGGAGGCAAATGGATGGCCTCTACCATCCGAGAGAAGGATATCAAAAAGCTTCGGGAGGCCGGGTATCTGGCCAAGAAAATCAGCCACCGTCTCTCGATGGCGGGACAGATCGTCCCAACACCGGACCCCCATGAGAGGGTTGTATTCCTCCCTCATTTTGTCCACGGTCTAGGGTTTCCCCTCCACCCATTCGTTCATGGCATCATGTACTATTATGGGATCGATCTTCACGATCTGTCCCCTAATTCCTTCCTCAACATATTGACATTTATTGTCGTGTGCGAGGCTTTCCTCCGCATTTCGCCGCACTTCGGTTTATGGCTGAAGGTTTTAATGTGAAGTCCAAGGTGGTGGGCGGCGAGCACGCCGAGTGCGGGGGCACTATGGTGAGTAAGATGGCCAACGTCATATGGCCAACGGGAACCTTTAATGATTCTTTCAATGAGTGGCAACAGCAGTGGTTTTACATCACTGAGCCATGCGACAAGGAATGGGCCGCCTCTCCCAAGTTCCGATCCGGCGCCCTCTGTGGCTTACATCCTGGGTCAAGAAAGGCCTGGACTGGTCCTTGTCCAATGAACTATCGGTGCTTCAGACGCGCGTTAAAGATATGGGAGATAAGAGCATTGAACTTGTCAACGTAGTCTAGGTGATGTTAGTCTGCCGGAAACTGCCTTGTCTTGCAACCTATTGGATTTCGATCCGGCCAGGTACCAAACTTTGTGAAGGTTCTTCGGCTCCTCGCACGAGGACATTTGGAAGGTGCTTTTCAAGTCCAACATATCATGGCCGGACTCCGCCAAAGACCGCGGATACCAACTGTCCCGCCCTGCAAGTTCAGTGAGTTTATCAAACTTTTCTATCTGCATGACCCAAAGGAAGTGCTTAACACATCTTTATTCAACTCCCCCAGAGCTAGACGAAGAAGGCGAAGCGGATCCATTGTCCGGCCCCGCTGCCCGAAGACCCGGCCATCCCACTTCTGACGAAGATGCTGTTCCCGGCGCCCTACAAGGTGCCGAAGAGGATGGCCGAAAAGGAGGCCAAAAGGACCCGGGGCGGCCTTCGTCATCGCGACACTTCGGACATAATACTCGAAGGCTCTGATGCCCGTTTCGCCTCCAAAGAGGATAAAAAGGAGGAGGAAGATGAATCCCCTGCGGGGGGAAGGAGGAAGAGGACGGCCTCTGCACCCTTGGAGGCCGAACTGCCCAAAAGGGGAAGGGCTTCTCTTCTGGAGGAGTCCGCCGCCGTCGCTGACAGTGACCTCGCATGGGATCCCAGGGCCCAGCCCCTGGTCAACTCATAAGTATATAAAATCTGAGTACATTTAAGTGTCCGGACTCATTGTGGCTTACTATTTTGACCTTAAGCCATTTTTTTGGTAGTCCGGTGAGGTCTCGTACCAAACAATCCTCATCAGAGGACCTGCTGAGCTCGAATGCTATGGAGAGTGGGACGCCCCAAAAGGCCCCTTCCTCCAAACAGGTGCATAACACCGAGGCTTCGTCCCAAGAGGACCCCGGCCAAGGAGGAAAGGAAGAAACCGTGAAGGCGGCGCTTGGAGGTCAAACCGCAGGGGCCGGACACGTGGGGGAAAAGATTCCCATAGGGTCTGACGGCGGGGGCGACCTTGAGTTCGTCTCCTCACCGGATGCGATTCCAGAGGTTTATACGGCTCCAGAATCAAGAAGGCAGCCTCCTTCAGCTGGAGGGAGCGTGCCTGTTCCGTCGGCGACCTCTGTCCATCCAGAGGTGTCGGGTGCTTTGTTGGTGGCGTTACGAGACGCCTCCATTGTTGACGAACACCGTGCCCTTATGGGCGCGGTGATTGAGAAGATTCAGTCAACCGAGAGTGGATTGAACGAAGCCTGTATTAGCCTTATAAGAGGCTTTGAGGTATGTTTTATAAGTTGTCGAAGAGTGTCATAGTATAGATAGTAGCCCCTGATACCCTATTCGGTGAAAGAAGGAACCGGACAGGGGATCACATTGATGATCATAGGAAGACTCATTGAGTGATATTGATTTCTCTTCTGTTCCAAGCAGATACCTGTATAGGCTACTGCCTCTCATACTGCGGAGATCTCCGGACTGAATCAAAGTCTGGAGCGGGCCATAGAAGAAATTGTCCAATTAAAAATGCAGTTGAGGGATAAACAAGGTATGCACAAGCGTTGCATGCATTTATTGTGAAATAAATGTTCAGTATGAAATAAGCCGCATAATTTGTGCTAGGGGTTATGACCGAAGTCGAGGCCCTCAAAAGGGCCGTTGCCGAGGCCGAGAAAAAGGCGGCCGTGGAGCTGACTCTTCGTGAGAAACATGAAGCCAGAGTTATTAAAGCTGAGCAGGAGCAGCAAGAGGCCGTAAGTAAATGCGAGGCCTTGGAGCAGAGTTTAATGGAGAAAGAGTCTGAACTCACCAAGGTGCGTCAAGCCGCGAGCGATGCCCGGGGGGAAATGCAAAGCGCCCTGCAGGGGATCCAAGAGGCGAGGAAGATCGCGACGGGTAAGGCTTTTCCCATGTAAAGCAAGTATTTGAAGGGAAAACTATGTTTCTGATTGTGAATTCGGACTTCTCAGGTGTATTTGCCGAGCTACCTCACAGTATATCAGATGCCACTCAATTCTACCGAGCCGAAGGAAGGAACACCGCCGATCAGCTTTTTTGGTCGCAGTATTTGGCACCGAATTATCCGGTGCCTTTTGTCGATCAACTGAAATAGCTGATCGAACTGCATAAGGCGACGGAACTAGCCATGAAAGATATGATTATCAGGCTATGGCCTGCCGAGCCGATTCCAAGAAGCTACTTCAGGCTCGTGAGGCGGCTTGTAAGCGCTTGCCCTCGACTTGACTTCATCAAGTGGTCGGTCTGTATAGAAGGAGCGTGAATGGCCTTCGCCCTTGCAAAGGTGCACTGGGGGAAGATGGATGCCGAAAAGCTATTGACTGAGGGACCGCTAGAGGGGAAGGAGCACCGCAAGCCCGAATTGTATTATAAGAGTGTCTTGAAAGGATCCTACCTTGTAGCGGAGCTATGTACCAAGGACATTATATTTCCATGAATGCCGATCATGTTGTCCTTTGTAATGTTTGAACAAGGTCGTTTATATGTCGCCTGTTATATAAAAGTTTACCCTCCTGTGCGACCGTTTGTATGTTAAGGCTGAGAGTTGGCCAGTCGTCGGCTTCTGCCCCCACATAAGAAGTACGGGGGTGTTCAGGATAAACCTGAGCACTCTTTATCCCAGTTTTGGGTCCTCCGAGGGAGGTGCTCAGCACAACGAACCAGGCAATCAGACTATAGGGCTTTATCACTCTCACTTAGCCATAGGAGCTTTAGTATGGTCGGCGCAGCCCCTTGTGTTCGGAAGACCGTACTAGGGGCTCCATAAGCGCCTAATCGGAGAAAAAGCCGATCCGTCGCACGTTGCATTGGTTATGGCATTATGCGGGAGAAATCCTTAAAGATTTTGTGACCGCTCGAAGAGCTGACCAGCTCTCACCGTATTATGACAGTCAGTTTTCGGCTTTCTCTACTGAGGTGCTCATCCGAAAGAACTGGGACAGAATCACAGTAGTTCTCCCAGTGCTACCTTAGCCGATATAGCGGAACGTAAGGTACCAAAACATGGGAGCCGGGCAAACCCAACTATTGACCCAAGACATGATTCAGAGCTGATGCATATAATGCTATAAGTTCGGGGTGCCGAACTTCCATGAAGGTGTTCAGACTTTTATTGCCGTGTTACGAGGAAAATGAAGCCCCTGGCATGTTTAAGGCATATCGCTGTGTACGGATTCCATTTGACGAAATGATTTTGATAAGAAATAATCAGCAGGTAAACGTCATATAAATCCACATGTTGCATTTGAATAATACGTCTATGCGTATGTGTACAAGTGATGTGATAAAAAAGGAGTTGTGATAGCAGAACCTGCTGTGACCAGGGGGAAGAGGTTGAGTGCGGATCCGTATTATAGCTGGACGTTCGCTGTAGGGAATGTCTAAGGATCCCCTGACGCGTTCGAGCTGCCTCTGTGGAGTCCATCCTGGTCGGTGCAAAGGTGAACCTGCGAAGGAAATATATGAAATGTTTGTGTGTCGGAGGGCGGTTGAACCGCTGAGTTCGGTCTGTCATGGCCTTCGCCGGAGTGTTTAGTTGAGCTCTGGATGAGCCGGGGTATCCTTCCGCGAAGTAGTTTGGAGCCCCTTGACGGTGTCCGGGAGCCTGGGCGTCGACTCGAGGTTCGGCTGCAAGGTGCTACTCGTTGTTCGTGCTGCTAAGGCAGTGGTGTATTTGTTGGTGCCAAAGCAAGGTTTAGCCTTGCCATGAACCATGATGACGCCGCGTGGACCAGGCATTTTGAGCTTATGGTAGGCATAATGTGGCACCACATTGAATCGAGCGGACGCGGTTCGCCCGAGCAGTGCTTGATAGTCACTGCGGAAAGGGGCGATTTTGAAGATTAACTCTTCGATACGGTAATTTTCTGGTGATCCGAAGATTACCTCGAGGGCAATGGAGCCTGTACAGCTAACCTCCATACCTGGTATGATGCCCCTAAAAGTGGATTTAGTGGGATTGATCGCTGAATGATCGATGCCCATCTTGCGCACTGTGTCCTGGTAAAGTAGATTTAAACTGCTACCTCCGTCCATAAGGACTCGAGTGAGGTGGAACCCGTCTACTATTGGGTCGAGGGTTAGTGCGGTTGGATTGCCCCGATTGGCGTTAACCAGACGATCCATGCGGTTGAAGGTGACCGGCCCTAGCTTATATTGTGGGACGACGAGTTCTGTTGGGCCGCCGTCCCTAAGGGTGCATCTCTGGACCAAGTGGGCAATTTGGGTGGTATTTACCACATTCACCGATTCAATATGGGGGGGGGATTTCTTTTGCCCTCCTGAAAGTGCGTTATATCGACTAGAGGGGGGGGGGGGGTGAATAGGCAATTTTTATGAAAGTCTTCAAAACGTGGGAGTTATGAAGACAAACGATAGAAATAAACCTAATACCCTGCAGCGGAAGGTTGACTACACTAGGTAGGCCATAGTCAAGTATTCAATAGAGTGAAAGCACAATGACTAATAGCAGCAATGTAGTAAGGATCAGGTAGGAAGATATTGTGAAGCCAGACAGAACACGCAGTCACTCAGTGAAGACAAAAGATAGTGCAAACATACAATGACTTCACAAGGAGTAACAGTAAGTAAAGGGAAGGGAAGATGAAACCAGTGACTCGCTGAAGACAATGATTTGTTGGACCAGTTCCAGTTGCTTTGACAACTGTACGTCTGGTTAGGGCGGCTAGGTATTTAAACCTTAGGACACACAATCCCGGACACCCAGTCCTGAACACGCAGCTCAGGACACCCAGTCCTCACCGTATTCCCCTTGAGCTAAGGTCACACAGACCTCGCCCAATCACTCTGGTAAGTCTTCAAGGTAGACTCCCAAACCTTCACAGACTTCGTTCACCGGCAATCCACAATGTCTCTTGGATGCTCAGAACGCGACGCCTAACCGGCTGGAGGATGCACAGTCCTCAAGTGTAATAAGTCTTCAGATCACACAGACAAGAAGACTTAAGTGATGCCTAATTCTCTTTGGCTCTGGGTGGTTAGGGCTTTATCCTCGCAAGGAATTCTCTCTCAAAGGCTTCGAGGTGGGTTGCTCTCAAACGACAAAAGCCGTACTCTCAATATGAGCAGCCAACTGTTTATGGTTGTAGGGGGTGGGCTACTTATAGCCACTTGGCAAACCGACCTGATTTGTCCAAAATGACCGTGGGCCACTAAGGAACTGACACGTGTTCCAATGGTCAGATTTCAAACTCACACGGCAACTTTACTTGGGCTAGAAGCAAAGCTAACTTGTCCGACTCTGGACAAGATTCACTCTCATAGTCTTCACTCGAAGACATAGGTTATGGTTAGGCATCACTTCAGTCATTCTGACTGGTTCTCTTGGACCCCACTTAACAGTACGGTGGTTCCTATGACTCAACACAAAAGAAAGAGAACTACGAAAGATCTAAGTCTTCGAGCTCCATAGGCTTCATGTGGTATCTTCTCTTATCATAGTCTTCAATGTGAATATCTTCATATACCACCTTTGACTTCAATGTCTTCATACATTTTTAGGGGTCATCTCTGGTAGGAAAACCGAATCAATGAGGGACTTCTACCTGTGTTATCCTGCAATTCTCACAAACACATTAGTCCCTCAACTAGGTTTGTCGTCAATACCCCAAAACCAACTAGGGGTGGCACTAGATGCACTTACAATCTCCCCCTTTTTGGTGATTGATGACAAACTAGTTGAAGTTTTCAACGGGGTATATAATCTGTGAAATTGTAAAGGATAAGGAATTGTCTTCATAAGTTGCAAGGGCTCCCCCTGAAGATGTGCATATAAGTAATTTGCTTTTGGAATGCAAATGCACATGGCAGGTTGTACTTATGGAGATCCACTTCAACTTATGATGACAATCCACTATGCATGTGAAAGTATATGAAGATAATGACATGCGACATGCATAATGGAAAATGGACGTCTGCAAAATGATCTAAGTGCGGAATTTATCGTCGCACATGCGGAATTTATCATCGCAAAACAAGGTGGCAGATAAGTAGCAGACGACCATCGAGTTTAAGTGTTACAACTCAAAGAACCAAATGTAGCAAAACGAGAGTTGTAAGCACAAAGCAAAATATAAAGCACCCGCCCATATGGACCCGCTTGAAGACTATCAACCTCATATGATTCTCCCCCTTTTGTCAGTAAGGACCAAAAAGGTTTGAATACATAGAGCATCTACTCGTTCCCGTGGGGAGTAGGTGAAGCAGCAGGGTCGTTGGTGGTGTTTGGCGGTGCAGAAGAGCTTGGAGCAGAGTCGAAGCATGCTGAAGGAGGTGGCGGTGAAGTAGCATCGTCTTCATCCTTGATAACTCTGGCAGTCACAGTTGCAGCAGAGGAAGAGAACTCAGAGTCTTCAAGGGATGGAGTTCGTCGCAGCACAGCCCTTCGAGGAGGTGTGGTGTCAAACTTGAATCGCTCAGTGAAGCCATCCTCTTGAAGATCATCTTCAGAACACATCAGCGTTAGCCCTTTCCATGTTCGGCGAGAGGTTTCATGGGCAACGAAAGCATTCTTGGTGGCAAGATTGCGAATGCGATTAACATCCACCAAGAGGCTTTGCATCTGACGCTTCAGCCAGTCATGATGCCTATCCTGTTTCTGATGAAGAGCCACAAGAAGCTCTCGGTCATTAAGAGCACGAGTGCGCTTCTTGGGTCATGGATCAGTTGTACTATCAGTGGCTTCAGTGAGAGTAGGATGTGGTGCACGTGTAGTGCCAGCCAAGGGATAGACACGAGTGACTGCTTCAACTCCTTCAATGTTCTGAGAGAAACTCTGATGCTCTGCATTCTGAAGACTTAGAGGTTCCTTGGCAGGCTCAGGATAGATGGCTTCAATTGACATATCCACATCAGGCAGAAAAATCCGATGATTGCGAGCAGATGGCTGATATGAGATCGCAGAGTGAAGTTTGATCAGCCGCATTACCCATGGGGCGTAGAACTTCAAGCCAAACAGATTAGAGCCTGATGCAGCAAGTTGGCGAATGAAGAAGTCCTATGCATTGAAGCATTTTCCATGAAGAATATAGAAGACCAAAGTCTTCATTGTACCCTCAAGCTTGGAATTTGGAGAGTGCCCTTTGATGGGCCAGAGAGTTCGCCTGATGATGTGATAAATGGTTCTTGGCAGATACTCAAGGTCTTCAACGAAGAACTCCGTGGGATAAGCAGCATCTTGGGGCAATGGCTTCATCATGCTGAGCATCTGACTCATATCAGGTTCAGGCTTCTGAAAGATGCTCTCAATAGCTTCACTATGAAGCTGACAGCCATGCTCGTAGAGATCGCCAGGAGTGGGCAAACCAGTGAGCTCAATGATGTTAAAGGCTTTGGCTTCGTGATGAACGTTTCCTGTCATCCACTCCAGGACCCAAGTCTTCGGATCTCTGCTATACCCGCGGATGTGAAGTGTGGCATAGAATTGGAGCAGCAACTCTTCATTCCAATGCTCTTGGTCAGTAACGAACGGCAGCAGTCCAACTTCCTTGAAGCAATCCAAAGCTTCTTCCAGACAGGGCAGACCAGCTATAGCTTCAATGTCAAGGCGCTTGTGTGGGAAGATGCGACCTTGGTTGTAAAGAATGCATGAGTAATAGCTTCGCTGCGGATAGCTCCAGAACCGATCAGATGATATCCTTTCCCTTGAGTAGGGGTTCCTGGAGCTATCGAAGAATGTGTTGTCTGCTCTGAAGCCATTGATATTGAAGGAGCCAGGTGCTGATGCAGGACCTTCAATGTCAAGGCGCTTGTGTGGGAAGATGCGACCTTGGTTGTAAAGAATGCATGAGTAATAGCTTCGCTGCGGATAGCTCCAGAACCGATCAGATGATATCCTTTCCCTTGAGTAGGGGTTCCTGGAGCTATCGAAGAATGTGTTGTCTGCTCTGAAGCCATTGATATTGAAGGAGCCAGGTGCTGATGCAGGACCTGGGAACCTTGGCAATCTTGGGATTGGCTTCTGTACCTGAGGCCTGTGCTCAACATGATAGTCGAACTGGGGACCGACAGCAGACTCAGGAACAGAAGTGACGGGATCAGTGGCTTCGCTGTCTTCTTCTTCCGTTGGGGAGGGCTCCACATTAGCAGTGGCTTCATTGGTGGTGGTGGTGGCAGCTTCAAGATTTTCATCCTCCACTTGACGAGCTGGAGGGTCGGTCACAAGCACGTTTTCCTTGAGAACTGCTTCTTGGTGGGACAGGGGAGTGGCAACTTGTGGGACTTCTTCTTCTGTGGCTGATGCAGCCAGATTGTTTTCAGCAGAGACTTGAGGCCTTGGACCTTTGCAAAGCCTGCGCAACGCAGGCGACGCCTGTGTAGTTGGAGTTGGCTGGGCCTCAAAGTCTTCTTCCTCTTGTGGGCGATCCACCCATGAAGCATTCTGTGCAATTGGCGTTAGTGGACGACCAATGCTGATGAGTTCGCTATTCTCGAGCTGAGGAAGGACTGCACCATCTTCTACATGGTCATGTTGACCAATGTCTTCAGCAGCGATGGGATCAGCTGCTGGAAAGTCTTCAGCTTCATGAGCCTCTATGGAAGCAGGCTCATGGATTGTTAGTTGGCATTCAGCGTCAGGATAAACCATAGAAATGGGTTCAACTATCAAAGGCTCTGTGGGAGCAGCCTGATCTTTCTTGGTCTTCCTCTTCTTCTTGGAGGGGGCAGTAGGAGAGGCTTCAGGATGTTTCCTCTTCCTAGCTTCAGCCTCAGCAGTCCTCGTCTTCTTGAGCTCTGAAGCGGTTGACTGGCTTTTTGGCTTCGAGCCAGTCATTCTAGTTGGGAAGACAATAGGAACTGCTTCCTGCCTTGGTGCGTCGGGTTCAGCCGTAGCGGGCTTCTTATTCTTCTTTGCGGCCATCCTGGGGTTGATGCCAGGACACCCAAGGGCCTTGCGCTTCTCAGCCTCATTGCAGGCTTGGACACATCTGTCAGCCAGAACATTCATGCGCTCACGCGAACCCTGAGCTTCTGCACGTTTCTTTATAAAGGCTTCCTTGAGCTCGTGCATCATACTCTTGAAGTTCTTCACTTCTTGCATGCTGAGCTTGGCCATATGCTTCTTGAACTGAGCCTTTTCATAGTCAATCTTTTGCTTTAGTTCAACAATGCGCTGGGCGACAGCTAGCTCTGAAGCAATGGCGCCTTGGAAGGCGACACTGAGGCCAATGGGTAGCTGCAGATCTTCGAAGCTGATGTTTGGCGTGTCAAACCACTCATCAATGAAGCTGTGGATGATTGTCACATCAAAGAGAGGCAGATCGTTGAAGATTTCTGCTTCTTCTTTGCTCTTGATGAGTTGCTTAAGAGCGTCATCTGCAAGATCTTCATCAATTGACAGATCAATGGCATCATTGCGCAGAATGGCAGCAGCTGTTAGCTCTTGGCCGGTGTGTGGCAGAGGCATCTTGACCTTCTGGGGCTTGGAGATGCGTGATAAGTCTTCGGACTGCACACTATCTTCAGGAGGTGCAGTTGCCAGTGGCTTCGCCCTTGAGATTTTTGGTGAAGGGGCAGGCTTTGAAGGTTTAGGCTTCTTCAACTTCTTTGGCTTCGGCGCTGCAGGCGCTTCATCTGATTCAGCGTCAGCTGCAGGCTCATTCACTGCAGTCCCTTGAACCACGATGTGGGTGATGAGGCCTTCAAGGTTGTAGAAAGGACCGATGACATTGGGTTCTGCTTCATGAGTTCCATCGGCACGGGGAGCAGAGGGACCAGGGTTGAAATCTAACCCCAAAGTCTTCTTGTTCTGCTTCGCTGAGTTCTGGGCAAACTGGAAGTTGCGCTTGAACAAATTGTCGTCACGACACCATAGTAGTGACGATGGGTGTGCATCAGCAGGCTGTGGCCCACGGACCATGCAGGGATAGAAGCCTTGTTCAATGGCTTCATCTCTGGACCTGGGTAGAAGATTCTTGTATAGGATGTCTCCCCATGGTCTCTTGATGGCGTTTTTCTCAGCATATTCCTGGGTTACAAATCGGTATTTGAACCATTGTTCTGCCCAATATCTTCGAATCCGTTGGATTCGGGTCTTGCGCTGATTGTAATCCTCTTCAGGATCTGTCTTGTACAGTTCTGAGAGGTCATCTGGCAGATCTCTGGATGTTTCTCCACGACGCTTTCTGCCACCCTTCCTTGCTGATTTCTCTGAAGCCATAAACTTTAAACTGAAAGGCTTCAACACGTTCAAAGGCTTCAAAGGTTTTCGCTTGCTGGACAAACAGGAACTGGCTTCGGGAGAATTTATGTGATGTTGTAAGAATTCTGCAAATGAATGCAGACTATGACAACCAAAGGATTCTCCCACGGACATGTACCTGTGACAGCATTAAGGTGCGAGGGAAGGGGAAGAGGTCATATGCATTCTCAGAAGATTTTGAAGATAAATCAGTTTAGAAGACATTGACCTCATCGTGCGAAGACATTCACTCATAGATAAGGAGTTGGTTCCAGATTTGTACGAATCCACAGATCAGTACAAGTGAGGAATCTAACAACTTTGTGAAGCATAAGTGAATATACTAGGCATGTTATGAGATGCAGTATGAGAGAGATCTAACTTGTGTGAATAGAAACTACTTGTGGTAGAAAGTGACAAAGCCATAGGATCAACGGTGCCGTAAAAAGGAAGTTTTATTTACCACACTAAGAACTGCTAGACGGAGTGGAAGATAAGGCCGAGCAGTTCAATCTTCCATGCCCTAACTTGGCGACGGAGGACACCTACGGTGACGGCGGAGTGGATGATGTCCGCGGTCGGCGTGAAGACAGCGTCGGAGAGGTTGCGGCAGCGAAGCGCTTCGTCACCGGCGTCGTCGAGGGCTAGCGGTGGCGCTAGGGTTCGTGCGAGAGTGGAAGAAGAGATAATGACCGCTGTGAAGTGTGTATTTATAGGTACAGGGGCGACACTGCGTTATTACACAGGTGCCCCTGGCGATTCACATCTGAGGAACACGTGGCCATTATGCGGAATTTTGGGGTTTGTTCCACGTCCCACGCATGCCTGGATTGTCGGGTGGTCGTTCCTACTTCTCCGGGTTTCATGTGGAGGAATGAGCATTGAAAACGGACTTAATGGTTGTCTCTGTATCTTCTGCTGACAAGGACGCAGAGAAGACATTCGACAATTTCAATAGAATGCATATGATTTTGAGAGATAGAATTTGAGATAGAAAGCATAGAGAGGTTAGGGTCCGATCACATTCACTTAGTTCAAAAGATTCAACAATAAGACATAGCTATAAGTGAATGCTGTAGAGGACAGAACACTAGTATATATATATATATATATCTATATAATCAACATAGTGAAGATAATCATGAAGATATGTTGAGATTGAAGCCAAACCAAATGTGAAGACATAGCAAATGTAACGCCATGAGTGAAACACTTCAAACAGAACATTTGGTGGTGGCGTTACCCACCGTATAGGAAGTATTAGACCCATACACGGCGCACAATTATTGTGGCGCTCTGAAGTCAAATTCCATATTAATGTATTCACACTTAGAATGTATGTCTTCATTGATTGAAGATATACTTTACTTCGTGTGTTGCACATCTAAGTCATCAATATGCATAAGGGTTAGGATGTGTGCCTGATCACAGGACATTTGAGGATTCCAGGATATTTAGCTCACACCGTAACTTGCAAAATCTCTTCTCATCCAAGGGCTTGGTGAAGATATCTGCCAATTGCTCTTCAGTGTTGACGTGTATGATATCAATATCTTCCTTCACAACATGATCTCTGAGAAAGTGATGATGAATTTCAATGTGCTTTGTCTTCGAGTGCTGAACTGGGTTGTTGACAATCTTGATGGCGCTTTCGTTGTCGCAGTAAAGTGGCACTTGCTTCAGATGAATGCCATAGTCCTTGAGTGTTTGCTTCATCCACAGAAGCTGAGCGCAGCAAGATCCAGCAGCAATGTATTCAGATTCAGCAGTGGAGAGAGATACACAGTTCTGCTTCTTTGAAGACCAACATACAAGTGATCGTCCCAGAAAGTGACATGTGCCTGATGTAGACTTGCGATCAACTTTGTCACCAGCATAATCAGCATCCGAGAATCCAACCAGATCAAACTCTGAGCCCTTTGGATACCATAATCCTAGAGTTGGGGTGTGAGCCAAATATCGAAGAATTCGCTTCACAGCTAAGTGATGCGACTCCTTTGGTGCCGCTTGAAATCGAGCACACATGCAAACACTAAGCATAATATCTGGCCTAGATGCACATAGATAAAGTAAAGAACCAATCATGGAGCGGTATACCTTTTGATCGAACTCTTTACCATTGTCGTCAGGACCCAGATGATGTTTGGCTGGCATTGGTGTTGTGAAGCCTTTGCAGTCTTGCATACCAAACTTCTTCAGGCAATCTTTGAGATACTTCTCTTGAGATATGAAGATGCCGTTGCGTTGTTGTCGTATTTGAAGACCGAGGAAGAACTTCAGCTCTCCCATCATGGACATCTGATATTGCTCTTGCATCATATATCCAAACTCTTCACTGTACTTCTGATTGGTGCAGCCGAAGATAATGTCATCCACATATATTTGGCACACAAACAGTTCACCATCATATGTCTTCGTGAAGAGAGTGGGGTCTAGGGAACCAGGTATGAAGCCTTTGCTCTTCAGGAAGTATTTGAGTGTGTCATACCAGGCCCGAGGGGCTTGTTTGAGGCCATACAGTGCCTTGTTGAGCTTGTATACCATGTCAGGATGTTTTGGATCTTCAAAGCCAGGCGGTTGTGCAACATACACTTCTTCTTCAATCTTGCCATTAAGAAAAGCACTCTTCACATCCATTTGATATAGAAGTATGTTATGATGATTTGCATAGGCCAGCAGTATGCGTATGGCTTCAAGTCTAGCCACAGGAGCAAATGTTTCATCGAAGTCAATGCCTTCCACTTGAGTATATCCTTGAGCAACGAGACGAGCTTTGTTTCTGACAACTTGACCATGCTCATCTTGCTTGTTGCGGTATATCCATTTGGTGCCTATTATATTGTGCTTCCGTGGATCAGGACGCTTAACCAGTTCCCATACATTATTCAGCTCAAACTGTTGAAGCTCTTCTTGCATAGCTTGAATCCATTCAGGTTCCATGAAGGCTTCTTCAACTTTCTTGGGTTCTGTTATTGAGACGAATGCGAAGTGCCCACAGAAATTTGCTAGCTGAGTTGCCCTTGAACGAGTGAGTGGACCAGGTGCATTGATGCTATCAATTATTCTTTCAATCTGCACTTCATTGGCAACGCGAGGATGTACAGGGCGAAGATTTTGCTCTTGCTGATCATTGTCGTTGTTAGAAGGAATGTCTTCAGGCTGAGCATTGTCTTCATGTTGATCAGGTGCTGAGATGATAAGTTCTTCTTCAGGATGAGCTTCAGAAGGTATAATTTCTCCAGTTCCCATTAGCTTGATTGATTCACTGGATGGAACTTCATCTAGCACATTTGGCAGTTGCTCTCTTTGTGAACCGTTGGTCTCATCGAACCGCACATCCACTGTTTCAACCACTTTGTAATGAAAGAGATTGAAGACTCTGTAGGAGTGCGAATCCTTTCCATATCCAAGCATAAAACCCTCATGTGCTTTTGGTGCAAACTTTGAGGTGTGATGTGGGTCCTTGATCCAGCACCTGGCTCCAAATACTCTGAAGTAACTGACATTTGGCTTCTTGCCAGTAAGGAGCTCATAAGATGTCTTGTTCAGAAGCTTGTGAAGATAAACACGATTGATTGTATGGCATGCAGTATCAATGGCTTCAGGCCAGAATTTTCTTGGAGTCTTGTATTCATCTAGCATCGTTCTGGCCATCTCAATGAGTGTTCTGTTCTTGCGTTCGACGACGCCATTCTGCTGTGGCGTGTACGGGGCCGAGAATTCATGTGTGATGCCCAAGGTATCAAGATATGTATCAAGGCCAGTGTTCTTGAATTCAGTGCCATTGTCACTTCTGATGTGCTTTATCTTGGCGCCATAATTGTTCATAGCTCGATTGGCGAAGCGTCTGAAGACATCCTGCACTTCAGTCTTGTAAAGGATTATGTGCACCCAAGTATATCTAGAATAATCATCAACAATGACAAAGCCATAGAGACAAGCAGTAGTAGTAAGAGTTGAGTAATGAGTGGGACCGAAAAGATCCATGTGAAGCAGTTCGAAGGGTCGAGTAGTGGTCATGATTGTCTTCGAGGGATGTTTGGCCCTCGTCATCTTTCCTGCTCACAGGCACCGCATAAGTGATCTTTCTTGAACTTGACGCCCTCGATGCCTATGACATGCTTCTTCTTTGCCAGGGTGTGGAGGTTCCTCATGCCAGCATGCCCAAGCCTCCGATGCCAGAGCCAGCATTCTGAAGCTTTTGCTAGAAGACATACGGCCAGCTGTGGTCCTGCTGAGAAATCTACCACGTACAAATCATCTTTTCGATACCCTTCAAATACTAGAGACTTGTCAGATTCCATTAGAACAATGCAACGATATTTTCCAAATATTACGATCATGTTTAAATCGCAAAGCATTGAGACAGACATTAAGTTGAAGCCAAGGGATTCAACAAGCATGACTTTATCCATGTGTTGATCCCTTGAGATTGCAACTCTACCTAGACCCAATACCTTACTTTTACCAGTGTCAGCAAATGTGATGTGGCTCTTGTCGGATGGACGTAAGGTTGAGTCCATAAGAAGGCTTCTTTTGCCAGTCATGTGATTTGTACACCCACTATCAATAATCCATTCTGAAGACGCTGGTGTCGTACCCTACAGTGCAGTTAGGGGGATAGGCTTCACCAAGAGCATTGTGAAGCAAAAACATTTGACGAACCAGTGGGTTATGAAAGCTTAGATCCAGATTAGGACTAATAGGGAGAGTAGCAAGCGATTCAGGAACGAAGTACATAGTAAGACCATTCGGGCATTTGATCTTGCGCCCTACAAGATGTTTAAGGTCCCCAGCAATAGCGTCAGACGATTTTGGTTTTCTGCTGGAGACCTTTCCCTGCAAAAGAGAGTTAAGCTTTCTTAGCCACCCACATCTTCAAGGGTGGCTTAGAAGCAATAAGTCTAAGTGCAGCATCTGAGAATTTTGGCTTTGGAGCCCTAGCAAACAGTCTTGCAGGCGGACAATAGTACTCATAAGAATAAGCAGAATAGTTCTTGGTCTTATGAACATGGCGGTTTGATGAACCGCTCTCATATTCATATGCCTGAGTATGGTTTCCCTGCAAAACATTTGCGTTAGTGCGACTCAGGTGAGTCCTCTGTCTGTATGAAGCCTTTGGACCGTATGAAGCCTTTGGTCTGAGGTTTGTCTTCTTCACGTGAGGTGTCATGATGACATTCACAGGAAGATTCTCCAGACACCTTTTCGGAACCCAGATCTTCTTCATAGGCGGTCCATTCCTGCAGTTAGTACCAATGTACCTGGCAAACACTTCACCATTCTGATTCTTAAACAGTATATAGTTTGCATCAAAGGATTCATCAATGATAATGGGGTTAGCACAAGTGAAGCCAGATAGATTGGATGGATCTGCTGAAGGTTCCTTTGCAGCAACCCACATGGTTTTGGGGTACTGCTCAGGTTTCCAGTAAGAGCCATCAGCATTCATTTTCCTTACGAACCCAACACCCTCTTTCCTCGGGTTTCGGTTCAGAATCTGCTTTTTGAGGACATCACATAGTGTCTGATGCCCTTTAAGACTTTTGTACATCCCTGTTTCAAGCAATGTCTTCAACCTAGCATTCTCATCAGCAATAGCGGTGGTATCCTCAGCAGAGGGGTTAGTTACCACATCAACAGTTGAAGATATTGCAACAGCAGTAGCAGTAGAACATTCAGCAACAGAAGTAGCATTATCACGCTCAATGCATTTAAGACATGGTGGTTCAAATCCTTCCTGAGCGGAACTGATCTGTTTGGCGCGAAGTGACTCGTTTTCCTTTTGAAGATCTTCATGAGCCGCTCTCAATTTCTCAAGATCTTGCTTCCTTTGAAGATAATCATAGGAAAGCTTTTCATGAGTTGTTGAGAGAGTTTCATGACGACTTTCAAGTTCCTGATACTTAACGTGAAGATTTTTTATGTCTTCAATTAAGGATTCAGATCGAGTCATTTCAGCACCTAACAGATCATCGCTTCTGTCTAACAGTTTTTGAATATGTTCCATAGCTTTCTGTTGTTCAGTTGCAATTTTAGCAAGTGTTTTGTAGCTGGGTTTTGAACCACAATCAGAGTCATCGTCACTAGATGTTTGATAGTGAGTAGTGCGTGTGTTTACCTTGGCACCGCGTGCCATGAAGCAGTAGGTAGAAGCGGAGTAGTCCTTGTCATTTGCATCGGTGTCGGTGATGAAGTCATTGTCTTCAGTGTTGAAGATGGACTTGGCAACGTATGCTGTAGCCAGACTTGCGACGCCTGAATCGGACTCCTCCTCAGACTCCACCTCCGCCTCCTCAGAAGCGGACTCCTCCTCTGAATCCATTTCCTTGCCAACAAACGCACGTGCCTTGCCAGATGAGCTCTTCTTGTGTGATGAAGACTTTGAGGAAGACTTGGAAGAAGACTTTGAGTATTTCTTCTTCTTCTTGTCGTCAGAGTCATATTCCTTGCTCTTCTTCTTCTTTTTGTTCTCATTGTCCCACTGTGGACACTCAGAGATGAAGTGGCCAAGTTTCTTGCACTTGTGACATGTTTTCTTCTTGTAGTCATGAGCAGAAGCTTCATCATTCCTTGAGCTTGATCGGGAAGACTTTCTGAAGCCTTTCTTCTTGGTGAATTTTTGGAACTTCTTGACAAGCATAGCAAGTTCCCTTCCAATGTCTTCAGGATCATCAGAACTGCTGTCAGATTCTTCTTCAGATGAGGAGACAGCTTTTGCCTTCAAGGCACGAGTTCGCCCATAGTTTGGACCGTAGATATCTCTTTTCTCAGAAAGCTGAAACTCATGTGTGTTGAGCCTCTCAAGTATGTCAGACGGATCGAGTGTCTTGAAATCAGGACGTTCTTGAATCATCAGGGCTAGGGTGTCAAACGAACTATCAAGTGATCTCAGTAGTGTCTTGACGACTTCATGTTTGGTGATCTCAGTAGCGCCGAGGGCTTGAAGCTCATTTGTGATGTCAGTGAGTCGGTCAAATGTGAGCTGGACATTCTCATTGTCATTTCGCTTGAAGCGGTTGAAGAGGTTGCGAAGGACACTGATTCTCTGATCTCTCTGGGTTGAGATGCCTTCATTGACCTTGGAGAGCCAGTCCCAGACCAGCTTAGATGTTTTCAAAGCACTCACACGGCCATACTGTCCTTTGGTCAGATGACCACAGATGATATTCTTGGCAGTAGAGTCCAGTTGAACGAATTTCTTGACATCAGCAGCAGTGACACCTTCTCCAGCCTTGGGAACGCCGTTCTCGACGACATACCATAGGTCGACGTCAATGGCTTCAAGATGCATGCGCATCTTATTCTTCCAGTAGGGATATTCAGTTCCATCGAAGACGGGGCACGCAGCGGAGACTTTAATTATCCCTGCAGTCGACATAGCTAAAACTCCAGGTGGTTAAACCGAATCACACAGAACAAGGGAGCACCTTGCTCTGATACCAATTGAAAGTGCGTTATATCGGCTAGAGGGGGGTGAATAGGCGATTTTTATGAAAGTCTTCAAAACGTGGAAGTTATGAAGACAAATGATAGAAATAAACCTAATACCCTGCAGCGGAAGGTAGACTACACTAGGCAAGCCATAGTCAAGTATTCAATGAGTGAAAGCACAATGACTAATAGCAGCAATGTAGTAAGGATCAGGTAGGAAGATATTGTGAAGCCAGACAGAACAGCAGTCACTCAGTGAAGACAAAAGATAGTGCAAACATACAATGACTTCACAAGGAGTAACAGTAAGTAAAGGGAAGGGAAGATGAAACCAGTGACTCGCTGAAGACAATGATTTGTTGGACCAGTTCCAGTTGCTGTGACAACTGTACGTCTGGTTAGGGCGGCTAGGTATTTAAACCTTAGGACACACAGTCCCGGACACCCAGTCCTGAACACGCAGCTCAGGACACCCAGTCCTCACCGTATTCCCCTTGAGCTAAGGTCACACAGACCTCGCCCAATCACTCTGGTAAGTCTTCAAGGTAGACTCCCAAACCTTCACAGACTTCGTTCACCGGCAATCCACAATGTCTCTTGGATGCTCAGAACGCGACGCCTAACCGGCTGGAGGATGCACAGTCCTCAAGTGTAATAAGTCTTCAGATCACACAGACAAGAAGACTTAAGTGATGCCTAATTCTCTTTGGCTCTGGGTGGTTAGGGCTTTATCCTCGCAAGGAATTCTCTCTCAAAGGCTTCGAGGTGGGTTGCTCTCAAACGACAAAAGCCGTACTCTCAATCTGAGCAGCCAACCGTTTATGGTTGTAG
Source organism: Triticum aestivum (assembly GCF_018294505.1). NCBI lineage: Eukaryota > Viridiplantae > Streptophyta > Magnoliopsida > Poales > Poaceae > Triticum > Triticum aestivum. The sequence continues at coordinate 211,960,206 of NC_057809.1, forward strand.
GGGGTGGGCTATTTATAGCCACTTGGCAACCCGACCTGATTTGTCCGAAATGACCCTGGGTCACTAAGGAACTGACACGTGTTCCAACGGTCAGATTTCAAACTCACACGGCAACTTTACTTGGGCTACAAGCAAAGCTGACTTGTCCGACTCTGGACAAGATTCGCTCTCATAGTCTTCTCTCAAAGACATAGGTTATGGTTAGGCATCACTTCAGTCATTCTGACTGGTTCTCTTGGACCCCACTTAACAGTACGGTGGTTCCTATGACTCAACACAAAAGAAAGAGAACTACGAAAGATCTAAGTCTTCGAGCTCCATAGGCTTCATGTGGTGTCTTCTCTTATCATAGTCTTCAATGTGAATATCTTCATATACCACCTTTGACTTCAATGTCTTCATACATTTTTAGGGGTCATCTCTGGTAGGAAAACCGAATCAATGAGGGACTTCTACCTGTGTTATCCTGCAATTCTCACAAACACATTAGTCCCTCAACTAGGTTTGTCGTCAATACCCCAAAACCAACTAGGGGTGGCACTAGATGCACTTACACCTCCTGTGTTCGGCGATCTGGGCTCTTCGTCGCTATCGTCGCTTTGAGACCCCTCTTCGTTTTTGGCACCTGCCTTGCCGGCTTGTTTGAAGACGCAACATTCTCTGTTGGTATGGGTGGCTGGCGTTTCTGGGGTGGCGTGAATTTGGCATTGGCGAGCGAGTATGCGGTCCAGACTGGATGGACTCGGATTTGTATTTTTGGGCGGCCCTTTCCGCTGACCGAACTTTGAGCCCCTGAACCCGACATTAACTGCCGTATTTTTGGCATTTTCGCCATATTTGCGGCGCTTGTGTTTGTTGCGTCGTGGTTTGCCGTTGCTATCCCTGGCTTGTGATATGCCAGGTTTGCTTGCTGTATTGGTACTACGAGCCAACCAGCTATCTTCGCCCGCACAAAAGCGGGTCATAAGTGTCGTGAGGGCTGCCATGGATTTTGGCTTCTCTTGGCGGAGGTGCCGGGTGAGCCATTCGTCACGGATATTATGCTTAAATGCCGCTAAGGCCTCTGCATCCAGACATTCGACAATTTGGTTCTTCTTGGTTAGGAACCGGGTCCAGAATTTCCTGGCCGATTCCCCTAGCTGCTGAGTTATATGACTTAAGTCATCAGTGTCCCACAGTCGCACGTAAGTGCCCTGGAAATTGTCCAGGAATGCCTCTGCCAAGTTCTCCCAACTTCCTATGGAGTTTGCCGGCAAGCTATTGAGCCAATGCCGAGCCGGCCCTTTGAGTTTGAGCGGGAGATACTTGGTGTCATGTAGGTCATCCCCGCGGGACATGTGAATGTGGAGGAAGAAGTCTTCTATCCATACCGCCGGGTCTGTAGTACCATCATACGATTCAATGTTTACGGGTTTAAACCCTTCTGGGAATTCGTGATCCATTACTTCATCAGTGAAGCATAAGGGGTGTGCGGCGCCTCTGTGCCGGGCTATATCGCGACGCGGTTCATACGAGTCTTTTCTGCCGTGTCCGGCTCGGCCGGATTTGCTTTTAGTGTATCCGGCGTGACGATCATCATCGCGTATTGGTGCGTGCCCCCGTGATCCATAGATCGATCTTGCATGTTTTTCCTTGTTTTCCAATATGTCTCGTAGGTCCCGTGTGTTTCCCCGGGCCTTGGTATTTTTGTTTGAGTGGCGGCGGGGTGTAGGCTAAACTTCAGGACGAAATGCCTCTCTGGCTCGGCCACGAGGTGGCCGGTCAGCCGCATCGTACACCGGTGATGTAGGTTTCAATGCTTCCTCCTCGAGGTGGGGTAGCAACCTGCGCTTTGTGTAATTCTTGGAGGGGCGCTCGAGTTCGTATTCCTCGGTCGCAAGGACTTCGGTCCATCTGTATGCTAGCAGATCTTGATCAGCTTGAAGTAGTTGTTGCTTTTTCTTCAGGCTATTTGTTGTGGCCATAAGCCGGCGCTTGAAGCGCTCCTGCTCAACGGGATCCTCAGGCATGATAAATTCTTTGTTGCTGAGGCTCACCTCGTCTTCGGAGAGAGGCATGTAACTGTCCTCCTCCAATTCTCCATCTGCTTCCCGCTCTAGAGGGCTAGCTTGTTCACTCTTCTGCTCTAAATCGTGCTGGAGGGGATTATTGTTGTCATTGGCACTATCCGGAGTGTTATTGTCTCTTGTGTCGGTATCACTACTTTTGCTATGGCAGGACTTAGAGCGGCGCCGCTGACGTCGGCGCTTGGCTTGCTTCTTGGAGGGGTCTTCCTCCGCTGTCTCATCGCCATTGCCTTCTTTGGGGGTGTCCACCATGTATATATCATATGATGAGGTGGTGGTCCAGCGCCCTGTGGGCGGTGGTTCCTGTTCGTCTCCTATATCATCGTCCATACCGTCGATGTCTTTGAAGTCAAAGTTGAGCATGTCAGTTAAATCGTCGGCAATAGCTACTAAGTGGGTGGTGGGTGGGCAGTGAATTTCTTTGTCGTCCGCATCCCATTCTAGCCGGACATAGTTCGGCCAAGGTTCTCCTGACAAGGAGAGAGACCTTAATGAATTTAGCACATCGCCAAAAGGCGAAGGCTGAAAGATATCCGCAGAGACGAACTCCATGATCGGCGCCCCGTCGGATTCGATAGGCACGGATGCAGGCGGCTCGTAGCTCGTGGCCGGTGACGAATCCCGCGGTTCGGCGACACGGCTCTCGTAAGGGGTGAAGTCAGTATCCGGCTCCATCGCCGCTGAGAGTGCGGCCTCCATGGTGGGGTCTATCCCTCCATCCTTGGATGGCGCAATTTGCTCCGAATTGAAGGCCGGAGTAGTTGCAGATGCGATCTCCCGAACACTGTCCAACGGCAGAGTTACGTCGTGCTCGTCGTGATTGTGCGGCGCACCTGACACGGGCTCGAATCCGTCGAAGATCAAGTCTCCATGGATATCGGCAGTGTAGTTTAAGTTTCCAAATCTGACCTGATGGTCAGGGGCGTAGCTCTCGATCTGCTCTAGATGGCCAAGCGAATTGGCCCGCAGTGCGAAGCTGCCAAATACAAAGATCTTTCCGGGGAGGAAAACCTCACCCTGGACCGCATCTCTAGCGATGATCGAAAGAGCCATCAAGCCTTACGGTGACGACACAGTGGAACTCTCAATGAAAGCACCAATGTCGGTGTCAAAACCGGCGGATCTCGGGTAGGGGGTCCCGAACTATGCATCTAAGGCGGATGGTAACAGGAGGCAGGGGACACGATGTTTACCCAGGTTCGGGCCCTCTTGATGAAGGTAATACCCTACGTCCTGCTTGATTGTTCTTGATGATATGAGTATTACAAGAGTTGATCTACCACGAGATCGTAGAGGCTACACCCTAGAAGCTAGCCTATGGTATGATTGTATGTTATTCTACGGACTAAACCCTCCGGTTTATATAGACACCGGAGGGGGCTAGGGTTACACAGAGTCGGCTACAAGGGAGGAGATCTACATATCCATATTGCCTAGCTTGCCTTCCACGCCAAGGAGAGTCCCATCCGGACACGGGACGAAGTCTTCAATCTCGTATCTTCATAGTCCAACAGTCCGGCCAAAGGATATAGTCCGGCTGTTCGGAGACCCCCTAATCCAGGACTCCCTCAGAGCTACATCGCGAGCTATTGATCTACAACATAGTTATGCAAATACTATTAGGACTAAGTTCATGATAAATTAAAGTCAAATTAATCATATTACATAAGAACTCCCACTTAGATAGACATCCCTCTAGTCATCTAAATGATCACGTGACCCAAATCAACTAAACCATGTCCGATCATCATGTGAGATGGAGTAGTTTTCAATGGTGAACATCACTATGTTGATCATATCTACTATATGATTCACGCTCGACCTTTCGGTCTCCAGTGTTCCGAGGCCATATCTGCATATGCTAGGCTCGTCAAGTTTAACCCGAATATTCTGCGTGTGCAAAACTGGCTTGCACCAGTTGTATGTGAACATAGAGCTTATCACACCCGATCATCACGTGGTGTCTTGGCACGACGAACTGTCGCAACGGTGCATACTCAGGGAGAACACTTATACCTTGAAATTTAGTGAGAGATCATCTTATAATGCTACCATCGAACTAAGCAAAAATAAGATGTATAAAAGATAAACATCACATGCAATCAAAAATATGTGACATGATATGGCCATCATCATCTTGTGCCTTTGATCTTCATCTCCAAAGTACTGTCATGATCTCCATTGTTACCGGCATGACACCGTGATCTCCATCATCTTGATCTTTTATCAACGTGTCGTCACATGGTCGTCTCACCAGCTATTGCTTTTGCAACTATTGCTATCGCATAACGATAAAGTAAAGCAATTACATGGCACTTGCATCTTATGCAATAAAGAGACAACCATAAGGCTCCTGCCAGTTGCCGATAACTTTAAAAAACATGATCATCTCATACAATAATTTATATCTCATCACGTCTTGACCATATCACATCACAACATGCCCTGCAAAACAAGTTAGATGTCCTCTACTTTGTTGTTGCAAATTTTACGTGGCTGCTACGGGCTGAGCAAGAACCGTTCTTACCTATGCATCAAAAACCACAACGCGGTATAGTGATTCTTTTTTGATCTTCAGAAAGAACCCTGTTCATTTAATTCGATTCAACTAAAGCTGGAGAAACAGACACCCACTAGCCACCTGTGTGCGAAACACGTCGGTAGTACCAGTCTCGCGTAAGCGTACTCGTAATGTCGGTCTGGGCCGTTTCATCCAACAATGCCGCTGAATCAAGAATCAACTAGTGATGACAAGCAATATGTATATACCCACGCCCACAACTCCTTTGTGTTCTACTCGTGCATATAACATCTACGCATAAACCTGGCTCGGATGGCACTGTTGGGGAACGTAGCAATTTCAAAAAAAATTCCTACGCACACGCAAGATCATGGTGATGCATAGCAACGAGAGGGGAGAGTGTCGTCCATGTACCCTCGTAGACCGTAAGCGGAAACGTTGTGAAAACGTGGTTGATGTAGTCGTACGTCTTCACGATCCAACCGATCCAAGTAACGAACACACGGCACCTCCGAGTTCAGCACACGTTCAGCTCGGTGACGTCCCACGAACTCATGATCCAGCAGAGCTTCGTGGGAGAGTTCCGTCAGCACAACGGCGTGATGACGGTGATGATGATGCTACCAATGTAGGGCTTCGCCTAAGCACCGCTACGATATGACCGAGGTGGATTATGGTGGAGGGGGCACCACACATGGCTAAAAGATCAACTGATCAACTTGTGTGTCCTAGGGTGCCCCCCTCCCCACGTATATAAAGGAGGGAGGGGAGGCCGGCCGGCCTCTCTAGGTGCGCCAAGGGGGGGAGAAATCCTCCTCCTAGTAGGAGTAGGATTCCTCCTTTCCTAGTCCTACTAGGAGGGTGAAGGAAGGAGAAGGGGAGGAGAAGGAAAGAGGGGGCGCAGCCCCTTCCCTAGTCCAATTCGGACTAGGCCCATGGGGGGCGCGCAGCGAGCCCTCGTGGCTTCTCCTCTTTTTCCTTTAAAGCCCACTAAGGCCCATATGTACTCCCGTATTCCCGTAACTCCCCCGGTACTCCGAAAAATACCCGGATCACTCGGAACCTTTCCGATGTCCGAATATAGCCTTCCAATATATCGATCTTTACGGCTCAATCATTCTGAGACTCCTCGTCATGTCCGTGATCTCATCCGGGACTCCGAACAACCTTCAGTACATCAAATTACATAAACTCATAATAACAATCGTCACCGAACGTTAAGTGTGCGAACCCTACGTGTTCGAGAACTATATAGACATGACCGAGACATGTCTCCGGTTAATAAAACCAATAGCGGAACCTGGATGCTCATATTGGCTCCTACATATTCTACGAAGATCTTTATCGGTCAAACCACATAACGATATACGTTGTGCCCTTTGTCATCGGTATGTTACTTGCCCGAGATTCGATCGTCGGTATCTCATACCTAGTTCAATCTCGTTACCGGCAAGTCTCTTTACTCGTTCCGTAATGTATCATCCCGCAAATAACTCATTAGTCACAATGCTTGCAAGGCTTATAGTGATGTGCATTACCGAGATGGCCCAGAGATACCTCTCCGACAATCGGAGTGACAAATCCTAAGCTCGATCTATACCAACTCAACAAGTACCATTGGAGACACCTGTAAAGCACCTTTATGATCACCCAGTTACGTTGTGACATTTGGTAGCACACAAAGTGTTCCTCCGGTACTCGGGGGTTGCATAATCTCATAGTCATAGGACACATGTATAAGTCATGAAGAAAGCAATAACAACAAACTAAACGATCACCGTGCTAAGTGAACGGATGGGTCAAGTCAATCACATCATTCTCTAATGATGTGATCCCGTTAATCAAATGACAACTCATGTCTATGGTTAGGAAACATAACCATCATTGATTCAACGAGGTAGTCAAGTAGAGGAAAACTAGTGACACTCTGTTTGTCTATGTATTCACACATGTACTAAGTTTCCGGTTAATACAATTCTAGCATGAATAATAAACAATTATCATTATATAAGGAAATATAAATAACAACTTTATTATTGCCTCTAGGGCATATTTCCTTCAGGACACACTTTCTTGGGTTATGCTCGGCCTCGAAAGATCAACCCACCGCAGCCCTACCTAGGCACAACAGAGGGGTCAGCATGCCGGTCTAAATCCTAGGCGCGCAGGGGTCTGGGCCCATCGCCCGTTGCACACCTGCACGTTGCGAACGCGGCCGGTAAGCAGACCTAGCCTCCCTAATACAAGAGCAGGCATTCCAGTCCAATCCGGCGCGTGCCGCTCAGTCGCTGACGTCAAGAAGGCTTCGGCTGATACCACGACGTCGAGTGCCCATAACTGTTCCCATGTAGTTGGTTAGTGCGTATAGGCCTATGGCCAGACTCAAATCAAATACCAAGATCTCGTCAAGCGTGTTAATTGATATAACCACAGACGCCGATGCTACCTCATGAGCACTGCGTTGGTTTTCCCTTGAAGAGGAAAGGGTGATGTACCAAAGTAGCGTAAGTATTTCCCTCAGTTTTTGACAACCAAGGTATCAATCCAGTAGGAGGCCACACGCAAGTCCCTCGTACCTACACAAACAAATAAGAACCTCGCAACCAACGCGATAAAGGGGTTGTCAATCCCTTCACGGTCACTTACGAGAGTGAGATCTGATAGAGATGATAAGATAATATTTTTGGTATTTTTATGATAAAGATTGGAATATAAAGATTGCAAAGTAAAATAGATTGGAAACTTACATGATAAAAGATAGACCCGGGGGCCATAGGTTTCACTAGTGGCTTCTCACAAGATAGCATAAGTATTACGGTGGGTGAACAAATTACTGTCGAGGAATTGATAGAAAAGCGAATAATTATGAGAATATCTAGGCATGATCATGTATATAGGCATCACGTCCGTGACAAGTAGACCGACTCCTGCCTGCATCTACTACTATTACTCCACACACCGACCGCTATCCAGCATGCATCTAGAGTATTAAGTTCATAAGAATAGAGTAACACATTAGGTAAGATGACATGATGTAGAGGGATAAACTCAAGCAATATGATATAAACCCCATCTTTTTATCCGCGATGGCAACAATAAAATACATGTCGTTTCCCTTTGTGTCACTGGGATGGAGCACCGCAAGATTGAACCCAAAGCTAAGCACTTCTCCCATTGCAAGAAAGATCAATCTAGTAGGCCAAACCAAACTGATAATTCGAAGAGACTTGCAAAGATAACCAATCATACATAAAATATTTCAGAGAAGAATCAAATATTGTTCATAGATAGACTTTATAATAAACCCATAATTCATCGAATCTCGACAAACACACCACAAAAAGATTTACATCGAATAGATCTCCAAGAAGATCGAGGAGAACTTTGTATTGAGATTCAAAGAGAGAGAAGAAGCCATCTAGGTAATAACTATTGACACAAAGGTCTGAAGTAAACTACTCACACATCACCAGAGAGGGCATGGAGTTGATGTAGAGGCCATCCGTGATCGATGCCCCCTCCGACGAAGCTCCGGAAAAGGCCCCAAGATGGGATCTCTTGGGTACAGAAGGTTGCGGCGGTGGAAATAGGGTTTCGTGGTGCTCCTGGTTGTTTTCAGGGTATATGAGTATATATAGGAGGAAGAAGTAGGTCGGTTGAGCCACGAGGAGCCCACGAGGGGGGAGGGCGCGCCCAGGGGGGCAGGCGCGCCCCTGCCTCGTGGACTCCTCCTTTGTTTCTTGATGTCCACTCCAAGTCCTCTGGATCACGTTTGTTCCAAAAATAACTCTCCCGAAGGTTTCATTCCGTTTGGGCTCCGTTTGATATCCCTTTTCTGCGAAACACTGAAATAGGCAAAAAACAGCAATTTACACTGGGCCTTGGGTTAATAGGTTAGTCCCAAACATAATATAGAAGTGTAAAATAAAGCCCATTAAGCATCCAAAACAGAATATATAATAGCATGGAACAAACAAAAATTATAGATACGTTGGAGACGTATCAAGCATCCCCAAGCTTAATTCCTGCTCGTCCTCGAGTAGGTAAATGATAAAAACAGGATTTTTGATGTGGAATGCTTTCTAGCATATTCTTCAATGTAATTCTCTCTATTGTGGCATGAATGTTTAGATCCGAAAGATTCAAGATAAAAGTTTAATGTTGACATAAAAATAATAATACTCGAAGTATGCTAACCAAGCAATTATGTCTTATCAAAATAACATAGCCAAAGAAAGCTTATCCCTACAAAATCATATAGTTTGGCCATGCTTCATTTTCGTCACACAAAATGCTCTCATCATGCACAACCCCGATGACAAGCCAAGCAATTGTTTCATACTTGGCCTTTTCAAACTCTTTCAACTTTTACGCAATATATGAGTGCGAGCCATGGACATAGCACTATGGATGGAATAGAATATAATGATTGAGGTTGCGTGAGAAGACAAAAAGGGAGAAAGTCTCACATTGACGTGGCTAATCAATGGGATATGGAGATGCCCACCAATTGATGTCAATGCAAGGAGTAGGTATTGCCATGCAACAGATGCACTAGAGCTATAAATATATGAAAGCTCATCAAAGAAAACTAAGTGGGTGTGCATCTAACTTGCTTTCTCACAAGACCTAGGGCATTTGAGGAAGCCCCTCATTGGAATATACAAGCCAAGTTCTATAATGAAAAATTCCCACTAGTATATGAAAGTGACAAAATAAGAGACTCTCTATCATGAAGATCATGGTGCTACTTTGAAGCACAAGTGTGGAAAAAGGATAGTAACACTGTCCCTTCTCTCTTTTTCTCTCATTTTCTTTTACTTGGGCCTTCTTTTTTTGGCCTGTTTTTTTCGTCTAGAGTCTCATCCCGACTTGGGGGGGGGGGATCATAGTATCCATGTTCCTTTCCTCACATGGGACAATGCTCTAATGATGATCATCACACTTTTGTTTATTTACAACTCAAGAATTACAAATCGATACTTAGAACGAAATATGACTCTATGTGATTGCCTCCGACGGTGTACCGGGATTGCGATGAATCAAGAGTGACATGTATGAAAAATTAAGCATGGTGGCTTTGCCACAAATGCGATGTCAACTACATGATCATGCAAAGCAATATGACAATGATGATGCATGTCATAATAAATGGAACGGTGGAAAGTTGCATGGCAATATATCTCGGAATGGCTATGGAAATGCTATAATAGGTAGGTATGGTGGCTGTTTTGAGGAAGATATAAGGAGGCTTATGTGTGATAGAGCGTATCATATCACGGGGTTTGGATGCACCGGCGAAGTTTGCACCAACTCTCAAGGTGAGAAAGGGCAATGCACGGTACCGAAGAGGCTAGCAATGATGGAAGGGTGAGAGTGCGTATAATCCATGGACTCAACTTTAGTCATAAAGAACTCACATACTTATTGCAAAAATCTACAAGTCATCAAACCCAAGCACTATGCGCATGCTCCTAGGGGGATAGATTGGTAGGAAAAGACCATCGCTCGTCCCCGACCGCCACTCATAAGGAAAGCAGTCAAAGAACACCTCATGCTTCAAATTTGTCACATAATGTTTACCATACGTGCATGCTACGGGACTTGCAAACTTCAACACTAGTATTTCTCAATTTCACAATTACTCAACTAGCACACCTCTAGTATTACCACCTTTATATCTCAAAACAACTATCAAGCATCCAACTTCTCTTAGTGTTTAAAATTTAACCAAAGAAAATTACCATGCTGTTCTAAGGGACTCTCAAAATAATATAAGTGAAGCATTATAGATCAATTATTTCTATAAAATAGAACCACCGTTGTGCTCTAAAAGATATAAGCGAAGCACTAGAGCAAAATTATCCAACTCAAAAGATATAAGTGAAGCACATAGAGTACTCTAATAAATTCCAATTCATGTGTGTCTCTCCCAAAAGGTGTGTACAACAAGGATGATTGTGGTAAACTGAAAAGAAAAGACTCAAATCATACAAGACGCTCCAAGCAAAACACATATCATGTGGTGAATAAAAATATAGCTCCAAGTAAAGTTACCGATAGACGAAGACGAAAGAGGGGATGCCTTCCGGGGCATCCCCAAGCTTAGGATTTTTGTTGTCCTTGGATTTTACCTTGGGGTGACTTTTTCATCCCCAAGCTTAGGCTCTTTCCTCTCCTTGTTCCATAATCCATCAAATCTTTACCCAAAACTTGAAAACTTCACAACACAAAACTTAAAAGAAAATCTCGTGAGCTCCGTTAGTAAAAGAAAACAAACCACCACTTCAAGGTACTGTAATAAACTCATTCTTTATTTATATTGGTGTTAAACCTACTCTATTCCAACTTTTATATGGTTCATAAACTCTATTACTAGCCATAGATTCATCAAAATAAGAAAACAACACACCAAAAACAGAAGCTGTCAAAAACAGAACAGTCTATAGTAATCTGTAGGTTTTGAATACTTAAGGAACCCCAAAAATTCTAAAATAAATTTCTGGACGTGAGGAATTTATCTATTAATCATCTTCAAAAATAATTAACTAAATAGGACTCTCTAGTAAAAATGGCAGCAAATCTCGTGAGCGCTAAAGTTTCTGTTTTTTACAGCAAGATCGCAAAGACTTTTCCCCAAGTCTTCCCAAAGGTTCTACTTGGCACAAACACTAATTAAAATCATAAAACCACATCTAAACAGAGGCTAGATGAATTATTCATTGAATAACAACAAGGAAAAATATTGGGTTGTCTCCCAACAAGCACTTTTCTTTAAAGCCTGTTAGCCAGGCAAAAGATTTCAACGATGCTCACATGAAAGACAAGAATTGAAGCACAAAGAGAGCATCAAAAACACATGACAAACACATCTAAGTCTAACATAATTCCTATGCATAGGAATATTATAGGCAAACAAATTATCAAGGCAAGCAAAAACTAGCATATGCAAGGAATCAGAAAGAAACAATAGCAATCTCAACATAACGAGAGGTAATTTAGTAACATGAAAATTTCTACAACCATATTTTCCTCTCTCATAATAGTTACATCTAGGATCATAAGCAAATTCAACAATATAGCTATCACAAAACATATTCTTAACACGATCCACATATATGCAAAGTTGACACTCTTCAAAAATAGTGGGATTAACATTAACTAAAGTCATGACCTCTCCAAACCCACTTTTATCAAAAACTTCATAAGATTGAAAATTCTCCAAATATGTGGGATCTAAAGTTGACACACTTCCAAACCCACTTTCAATATTATTGCAAACATTATAATCGATCCCATATTCATCATAGGGCTTAAATAAATTTTCAAGATCAAAAGAAGAATCACCCCAATCATGATCATTGCAACAAGTAGTAGACATAGCAAAACTAGCATCCCCAAGCTTAGGGTTTTGCATATTATAAGCACAATTGACATAATAGAATTTATACTATCATCATTGTAATCATGCTTTTTATTCAAAGATCCATCGTGAATCACTCCATAAAGTACTTCATCACAATTTTCAGATTCACGAATTTCAAGCAAATTTCATAAAGATAATCTAATGCACAAAACTCACTAGCAATTGGTTCATCATAATTGGATCTCTTAAAAAGATTAGCAAGCAGATGAGGATCCATAGATCTTAGGTTCTCTGTTTAGCAATAAATAAACAACTATTCCAACCAAATGAGCAAACGAGCCGAGTAAGACATCAAAGCAAACGAAAAGACGAACAGAAGAGGGGTTAATAAAACAGCAAAGGTGAAGTGGGGGAGAGGAAAACGAGAGGCAAATGGCAAATAATGTAATGCGAGGGATAGGAGTTTGTGATGGGTACTTGGTATGTCTTGACTTGTGCGTAGACTCCCCGGCAATGGCGCCAGAAATCCTTCTTTCTACCTCTTGAGCACTATGTTGGTTTTCCCTTGAAGAGGAAAGGGTGATGCAGCAAAGTAGCGTAAGTATTTCCCTCCGTTTTTGAGAACCAAGGTATCAATACAGTAGGAGGCCACATGCAAGTCCTTCATACCTACACAAACAAATAAGAACCTCGCAACCAACGCGATAAAGGGGTTGTCAATCCCTTCACGGTCACTTACGAGAGTGAGATCTGATAGAGATGATAAGATAATATTTTTGGTATTTTTATGATAAAGATTGGAATATAAAGATTGCAAAGTAAAATAGATTGGAAACTTATATGATAAAAGATAGACCCAGGGGCCATAGGTTTCACTAGTGGGTTCTCTCAAGATAGCATAAGTATTACGGTGGGTGAACAAATTACTGTCGAGGAATTGATAGAAAAGCGAATAATTATGAGAATATCTAGGCATGATCATGTATATAGGTATCACGTCCGTGACAAGTAGACCGACTCCTGCCTGCATCTACTACTATTACTCCACACATCGACCGCTATCCAGCATGCATCTAGAGTATTAAATTCATAAGAACAGAGTAACGCATTAGGTAAGATGACATGATGTAGAGGGATAAACTCAAGCAATATGATATAAACCCCATATTTTTATCCTTGATGGCAACAATACAATACGTGTCATTTCCCTTTCTATCACTTGGATGGAGCACCGCAAGATTGAACCCAAAGCTAAGCACTTCTCCCATTGCAAGAAAGATCAATCTAGTAGGCCAAACCAAACCGATAATTCGAAGAGACTTGCAAAGATAACCAACATACATAAAAGATTTCAGAGAAGAATCAAATATTGTTCATAGATAGACTTGATCATAAACCCACAATTCATCGGATCTCGACAAACACACCGCAAAAAGAGTTACATCGAATAGATCTCCAAGAAGATCGAGGAGAACTTTGTATTGAAATTCAAAGAGAGAGAAGAAGCCATCTAGCTAATAACTATGGACCCGAAGGTCTGAAGTAAACTACTCACACATCACCGGAGAGGCCATGGAGTTGATGTAGTGGCCCTCCGTGATCGATGCCCCCTCCGGCGGAGCTCCAAAAAAGGCCCCAAGATGGGATCTCTTGGGTACAGAAGGTTGCAGCGGTGGAAATAGGGTTTCGTGGTTCTCCTGGTTGTTTTCAGGGTATATGAATATATATAGGAGGAAGAAGTAGGTCGATTGAGCCACGAGGGGGGAGGACGTGCCTAGGGGGCGTAGGCGCGCCCCCTGGCTTGTGGACTCCTTGTTTGTTTCTTGACGTCCACTCCAAGTCCTCTGGATCATGTTTGTTCCAAAAATAACTCTCCCAAAGGTTTCATTCCGTTTGGACTCTGTTTGATACTCCTTTTCAGCGAAACACTGAAATAGGCAAAAAAATAGCAATTTGCACTGGGCCTTGGGTTAATAGGTTAGTCCCAAAAATAATATAAAAGTGTAAAATAAAGCCCCTTAAACATCCAAAACAGAATATATAATAGCATGGAACAATAAAAAATTATAGATAAGTTGGAGACGTATTAGCCGACCAGGCCTAGGCCCACCTCTGACTAAGGTGGTCTCAACCTGCCCTGTCGCTCCGCCACAAAGATCCACACAGAGCACCGTCGGAAAGTATGTCCTTTCAGCCCCCAATCCGTGAATCAACCGTGGGTACTCAACGAGCCGACCTGACTTTAGTCACCACAAGCATTATATACCCGTGATCAACTCCCGAGTGATCACGGCCCGATAGTAGAGCATGGCAGACGGACAAGAATGTAGGGCCACTGATGTAATACTGGCAACCTACTCTAAGCATTAGGATAGCAGGTAAGGTATCAACAATTGTAGCAACAATGACAGGCTATGCAACAGAATAGGAGCTATCAAATCACAAACAGTAGCAAACCTAATGCAAGAATAAGAGAGAAGAGAGTGGGCGATATCTGGTTGATTAAAGGGGGGGCGCTTGCCTGGTTGCTCTGGCAAGAAGGAGGTGTCGTCGTTGATGTAGTCGATCACAGGGGTACCGGTAGCAGTCTCGGGGTCTACCGGAAAGAAGTAACGGATGGGGAACACAATAAATAACAGAGCAATCGATGCATCAAAAAGCATAACATGGCAATAAGCGGTGCTAGGGGTGACCTAACGCGGTATTAGGTGCTACTAGCGAAGGGGGAAAACGTCCGGGAAAGTATTCCCGGTGTTTAACGTTTTCAGACAGATGAACCGGAGGGGAAAAGTTGCATGTTTGCTATGCTAAGGAGGCGTGGTGGGCGAACGGCCTGCGTATTCGGATTCATCTCGTCGTTCTGAGCAACTTTCTTGTACAAAGTATTTTCATCAGAGTTACGGATTATTTTATATTAATTTAGAAGCGTTTAATCATTTATTGAAATTATTAAATTTCTGACAATAAATGGTTAACAGATGGGGCCCAACAGCTGACTGGGCCGGCCTTATCCACTAGAACAGTGGTGGGGCCCCACCTGTCATAGGCTGTAACCTTCAGCAGTGTTAAATTATAAAATGTAGATTAATTAAGGTGTGGGTCCCATATGTCAGTGTGACATTAGTTAAATTAGTTAGCACTTTAGTTAATTAACGGTGTGGGGCCCACTTGACAGTGAGATGTGAAGGGTGATTAGCGCCCTAATTAAGCGATTAGGCCAGCGGTTAGCTGGAGCACGGCGTCATTGGCCATCCGGCCAACTCCGGCAGCAAGAGGGCACACGGCTAGGCGTGTTAGAACGCCTCCAGAGAGGCGTGTGGGGTGGTGCCCACGGTTCGTGCCAGGGTCGAAGTCGCCGGCGGTGAGCACGACGGCGACGACTGTAGAAAAGCGGTCACGCGGACGAGCGGCAGTGGCGGAGCTCGCAAGTGAGGGTGGGGGTACGGGCACGGCATGTGCGGGGCTTGCGGTACGAGCACGACGTGGGGATGGAGGGGGAAGCGGAGGGGCGACGGGGAGCTCACAGCGTGGGGGGTCATGGAAGCGTTTGAGAAGGCCGCCGGTTGCCCTGGCGGCGAGCAACAACTGGGGCATGGGGTACGGGTACGGCAGGGCACCGGCGGGGGAGGTCTTCGACGATGCAGTGACGGTAGATGCAGGCGCAGGGGGGCCACGGTCGAGCGTGGGAGGTCGAGGGAAGAGATGGGGATCGAGCGGGAGCGGGCCAGTGGGGATTTAGGGTTACAGGGGAGGGTAGAGGCTAAGTGGTGGGGGTGGGCCGGCCCGGGGTGGCTGTGGCCAGCCAGCTGGGCCGAGGCCCAGTTGGCCATGGGGGGGGGGGGGGGTACTTTTACTTTTTTTTACTTTTTGTTTATTTATCTTTTAGTCTTTAATGTATTCTAGTTTAATTAAAAGATAAAATAAACTTCTAAATTATTATTATCTTTCAACCCACGGCCACAAAAAGTTTGACCCCTAAATAAAATGTTTTAGTATTTTTATAATTTATAAAGGGCATTTAATTAATGTTTTAGTTACTATTTTAATTATCTTAGTGCATGTAATTATTTTATAGAAATGTGGATTCTCTACCAATATTACCTATGGTTTAATTGCCACACTTAGAACATTTTAGTTTTAACATTTAAAAACTTTTATTGTTTGACTTTATTTGAAATTTGAATTTGAACGGGTTTTGAATCAATGCGAGGTTATCAACAGTAATCATGGGGACGTGGCATCATTAGCAGAGGGTTACTGTAACTTAATTATCTGGGCGTCACAATTCTCCTCCACTACAAGAAATCTCGTCCTGAGATTTAGGAGCGGGAGTACAGGGGAAAGACTAGGTTACGAAATTCTAACGGATCTTCTCGGTCTTGGTTGCTCTTCTCGAACAGGTCGATCCATTGCATTGACGGCATTACTCTGCTTCCAGTCATCATGATGAAGTCGGCATCCTTTCTTCGGGAACTCCATCGTACTTACGAATAGGGAATGAGGCAGCTTGGCAATGACAGCATGCTATAAGGGTAATAATCTGGGATTAACCCATGAATGAGCATATAAGTACCTCTCGAGTTGAACAAATAAAACACATCGAGAGTAAAATATGAAGGTACAATAAGAAGTTTCATGCAGCTAGGCAATTGTTCAATGCCAAGTCAGAAGGTGAAAGGGTCACATGGCAACGTGAATAAGTATTGCGTCTGATACCAGAATAGATCACTAGGAATGTGGCTCGTGAATTGCATACGAAACCAAGCGTGAGGATTAACTTTGGAAATAGGGTGTACATGAGAGTCAGGTTTCAATCCTGTGAAACTGTGGGTTGTGGTCCCACCATGTGGGTTAAAAGTAGGAAGGGCGGTGACATCTTGCACGATCATGTAAGCAAGGCATGTCAGAGGATAGTTTGTCGGCTATGTCGGCAACAACATTGGTACCAAGGATGAGGGACGAAGAGAACCATTTTCCTGCTCGTTGAATGAGGCGGGCCAATAGGCAAAGTTCTCATCCATCGGCGGTTACGAGAATGTGATCAACAGTAGAAACAGGGTCTTACCGACATGATTGTACACCTAGGTGTTTACATAAGCAGATGAATATTACTGCTTAGATCATATAGATCACCAGAAAGGTTAAACAAAACAATGGAAAGGATAAGGTGATCATCAGATTAAATAGAACAATGGAAAGGAAAATGTGTTTAAACACATAATTCAGCGGTATATCCTTCCCAAGGACAAGCATCGCATGATATCCGTGGCAGGATATAATGTAGAAAACCCTTTAGGTAAGGGGAGAGAAATTTCATGACATTACCCATGCAACGGTGTTTGGATAATTGAGCAAGAAGCATTTAGCACTAGGCTTCAAATGTTCTTGTTGAAAATCGGAGTACCACAGACATGCTTCGGGATAGCATTGACATGGTCTTCAAGCAAAGGTCGGACTTTGGACACTCAAGGGATTCATCAGGAATAACTTATAGAATAAGTCTTACAATTTCCTCATGGAAGAATGGTTAATCTTGCTAAAAAGGAAGAACCATAACAATAGGTCCTCCAGCCAGGTGTGCTAGGCATGACATCACCTTACCGGGCTATATAAATACCAATGTTATGACTCTTGGAAGATGCTCGAATCACAATAGCTGACCAAGATTTAGATCTGATTGGCGTTAGGATACCTCAGACTCAGGATGCCTAAGAAGGAAATTAAAGCTGCAACACAAATTGACAAGATGACATTGTAAGATTGTTGGGAAATGAACTATGGAAGCAAGTTCCGAATCATGCGTTCATCATTAAACCAAGGAGAGGATGAGGAGGTGGCTGATGATCTCAACAACAATTCATTGGGATTTCCAAAAGATGGATTTCCACAATTATGTGAACAAGGAGATAACTTTTGTCGAATCAAATGATATAATGAGGTATGCTCGAGGAAAACATACAAAATTAAACATTGGTTGAAAAGTGCACCCGAAATATGGGCTAGGTAGCACAATCAATGTTCGAATGATGATTCAATAAGAATAGACTTAGAATGAAACTATCGTCTAGTAACTTCAAAGCAATGGGGTTGCTAGAAGTTTAGAATTTACACATCACAGACCATTTGTTGGTATTCTGGTTAGAAACAACATGGGGACCAAGAAAAGAATGGTGATGGTAATAAGTATCACCTGTAGCAAGAATTCTTAAGACTGGTGAATTTCTCGCAACATTCTTGACATAAAATACGATAGTGCTCCAAGGTAGGACATAACTTAAGCTGGATAGCAAGGAGCTCCATAACATGAACAAGTACATGTTGGAGGGAAGACAATAATGTTGTCGATGATAACACAAACCATCGAGGGGCAAGGATGGTATTTCTCATCAAGAATTTGGTAATTATCTTGGAAGAGCTCAGAATGTTTATCATGATCACGACACATTTGTTGAGAGATTTCATGAAGATGTAATCGGTTGGCGATGACATCAAGTCAAAGGAATGATGAAGCGAAAGGTTATTGGAACCAAGGGTACGACACAAACTCGAAATCAAGTTTGTTATTCAAGGAGAAATGATATGACGAGGAAGATCGACGTAAGATTAGCTCATCATCAAAATTTGTGCTCCGGGAAGAAGAACCAGGTAGCACAGTTAAATTTAGCACGATAATGATGTAGCCGATAAGGCTAGGAATGACATGATGGAGTATTAAACTTCTCAACAACAAAGTACTAAGAGTATTGAATCACAATGTTGATTCGATTCACTAATCGGTGTTCTCGGTTAACGACAACCCATAACCCGTGGAGTGACTATGACGGGGAAAGCTACTACTTCATTAGAACTTCATAACCTGTAGCGCAATGGGGTGATATCCTCGAGATACCAGGGGGTAATACTCGAAGGTAGATCAAAATAAAGGTTGGACAAGTGCAATGATCTGTAGAAGACAAGTACTTCAACCTGTCCGAGAAATGGTATTTAAAAGAGAACATGGTCGGAACCACAATTGCAAAAGGCCAGATCCCAGATATAAGATGAACTTATACCAAGGGGATAATTATTTTTAAAAGAAGCTTCCATGATAAGATCTACATCGTGTCCATGGGCATGAACACCAAGTTCAAGGTCTACTCCCACTTCTTTAATGTATAACCTTCCATTCACTTCTCATTTTTCTAAAACAACATTAGTTGTTGAAAGTTTTACCTGGTGCAATACCGGATAAGTATGAACCGTGAAATCTTTCGGGTTCACACATATTAGGGAAGGTGTTGGTTCAACCCATCGGGGCATCTTAGGAACATATACCACAAAGTTCAAGAGTAAATATCACCATCTCGAAAGTAGAGTATGGTTGGCCAAATCAGAGAATAGGATTTACCAATGGCATTATGTATCAGGGAAAGAACTTCCAAAGTGATTGAATATGAGGGACGTTGTTAGATAAAACCCAACAAAGGATCTGGTGGTGATGTGAGCATCGGTACTCAACTAGAGGAAGAAGGGATGCAAGGAGAACAGATTATAGAAACAACTGACTAACTCAAAGCTCAATGCAAGAGAATTATGATTTCCAAATCAATGGATCAGAAGCAAACACTCTGATTAAGGATGGATAAGCTGAGCAGGCTTAGGGGTACAATCGATGGCAATTTGATTGGGTGAGATCCAACCCATGTTAAAAATGACATCTGAGCCGGAAGGATGAATTCTAGGATCTGATTGAGGATTGCGAGCATCCGCAGCATATTGAATCAACGGATTTAAAATGATAATGACAAAGGATGTCAACGGATATTACTAGAATTATGAAATTAACCATAATGCAGGCAGACAAGTATTTGCAGAGCAACAGCAGGCAGAGGATTACCGGGAGATCAGATAGTATTCCGATGTATCTTCTGAATCATATGAACAACGAGGGAAGAACGGATAGTCGGTAAGTGCGATGAATTATCTGTAGGGGTATTAATGCGGAAAAGGGCTGCAAAGCAGTGGGAACAAAGGATTCTCCGAACATCGAAGAATTTTTCAGGGTATCAAGTAAAAACAAGGGAAACTAGGATTGAAGGTATGAAGGACAAGTGTAAGTAGTTATCCATAAGGATTTATCGATGGTCGGGAATTTCCAAAGTGATGGGCACATGGTCTCGGGAGAACCTCGGAGAATATCTTTGAAGTGTTCTGGTGAAGCAGGCGATCAACTGTAATAAAGGGCTTTCCGGGTAGATGTGATCACGTGATCCTAATGTTAGAGTTAGTAAATTCATTTTGACCCGAAAAGAAGAGAGATCAGAGTCCTAGAGTATAGATGAGGAATAAAAGATCCTAATACCACCCAATGGCGACGTGGGCCCATAAGCCGCACAACCATGTTAGTAACAGTTTTTTGATGAATAGACTCAACTTCGGCCAAGGAGTTTGGAAGGGGATTCCTACAGGCAGTCGGCTCTGATACCAACTTGTGACGCCCCTAATTTGACCGTACACTAATCATACAAGCAAATGTGTACGATCAAGATCAAGGACTCACGAGAAGATATCACAACACAACTCTAGATACAAATTAAAATAAAACAAGCTTTATATTACATGCCAGGGGCCTCGAGGGCTCGAATACATAAGCTCAAATACACAAGAGTCAGCGGAAGCAATAATATCTGAGTACAGACATAAGTTAAACAAGGTGCCATAAGATGGCTAGCACAAAAGTAGCAACGATCGAAAAGGCAAGGCCTCCTGCCTGGGACCTCCTAACTACTCCCCGAAGCCGAACTCCCTATAGAATCATCCTCGGGATCCTCTGGCTCCTAGACTCCATCATATGATCGCAATAACCGGGAAAGGGGGAAAATAAGTAGCAAAGCAACTATGAGTACTCATCCAAAGTACTCGCAAGAAATTATCTACACTACATATGCATTGGTATCAATGAAATGGATGGTATCTATGGACTGAACTGCAGATGCTAGAATAAGAGGGGGATAGCTAGTCCTATCGAAGACTACGCTTCTGGCAGCCTCCATCTTGAAGCATATAGAAGAGAGTAGATGGTAAGTTCACCAAGTATCATCGTATAGAATAATCCTACCCCGGTGATCCTCTCCTTGTCGCCCTGTTAGAGAGCGATCACCAGGTTGTATCTGGCACTTGAAAGGTTGTGTTTTATTAAGTATCTAGTTCTAATTGTCATAAGGTCAAGGTACAACTCCGGGTCGTCCTTTTACCGAGGGACATGACTATTTGAATAGATAAATTTCCCTACAGGGGTGCACCACATAACCCAACACGCTCGATCCCCTTTGACCGGACACACTTTCCTGGGTTATGCCCGGCCTCGGAAGATCAACATGCCGCAGCCCTACCTAGGCACAATAGAGAGGTAAGCATGCCGGTCTAAATCCTATGCACGCAGGGGTCTGGGCCCATCGCCCGTTGCACACCGTTATATTGCGAACATGGCTGGTAAGTAGACCTAGCCTCCCTAATACAAGAGTAGGTGTTCCAGTCCAATCCGGCGCGTGCCGCTCAGTCGCTGACGTCAAGAAGACTTTGGCTGATACCATGACGTCGAGTGCCCATAACCGTTCCCACGTAGTTGGTTAGTGTGTATAGGCCAGTGGCCAGACTCAGATCAAATACCAAGATCTCGTTAAGCGTGTTAATTGATGTAATCGCGGACGCCGATTAGGGCCAGGCCCACATCTCACCTAGGTGGTCTCAACCTGCCCTGTCGCACCGCCACAAAGATCCACACAGGGGCCATCGGGAAAGTATGTCCTTTCAGCCCCCAATCCGTGAATCAACTGCGGGTACTCAACGAGCTGACCCGACTTTAGTCACCACAAGCATTATGTATTATGTATATAAGTATATACCTGTGATCAACTCTCGAGTGATCACGACCCAGTAGTATAGCATGGCAGACGGACAAGAATGTAGGGCCACTGATGTAGTACTAGCAACCAACTCTAAGCATTAGGATAGCAGGTAAGGTATCAACAATTGCAGCAACAATGATAGGCTATGCAACAGAATAGGAGCTATTGAATAAACAACAATAGCAAACCTAATGCACGAATAAGAGAGAAGAGAGTGGGCGATATCTGATTGATCAAAGGGGGGGCTTGCCGGGTTGCTCTGGCAAGAAGGAGGTGTCGTCGTCGATGTAGTCGATCACAGGGGTAGCGGCAGCGGTCTCGGGGTCTACCGGGAAAGAAGTAATGGAGGGGGAACACAATAAATAACAGAGAAAACAAAGCATCACAAAGCATAACATGGAAATACGCGGTGCTAGGGTGACCTAACGCGGTATTAGGTGCTACTGGCGAAGGGGAAAAACATTTGGGAAGTATTCCTGGTGTTTGACGTTTTCGGACATATGAATTGGAGGGGAAAAGTTGCATGTTTGCTATGCTACGGATGCGTGGCGGGCGAACGGACCGCACAATCAGATTCATCTCGTCGTTCTGAGCAACTTTCATGTACATAGTATTTTCATCCGAGTTACGGATTATTTTATATTAATTTAAAAGGATTTAATCATTTTACAAAATTATTAAATATCTGACAATAAATGGTTAAATTGCTACGGGTACACAAAAGTGTACCATGCAAAGTGCACAGAGGCTAACAGATGGGGCCCGGCTGCTGAGTCAGCAGCTGACTGGGCCGGCCTTATCCACTAAATAGTGGTGGGGCCCCACCTGTCATAGGTTGTAACCTTCAGTAGTGTTAAATTATAAAACATAGATTAATTAAGGTGTGGGTCCCATATCTTAGTGTGACATTAGTTAAATTAGTTAGCACTTTAGTTAATTAACGTGGCGGGGTCCAGTTGACAGTGAGAGGGGAAGGGTAATTAGCGCCCTAATTAAGCCGGTTAGGCCGGCGGTTAGCTGGAGCACGGCGGCGTTGGCCGTCCGGCCAACTCCGGCAGCGGGAGAGGGCGCGCGGCTAGGCATGTTAGAATGCCTCCAGAGAGGCGAGTGGGGTGGTGCCCACGGTTCGTGCCAGGGTCGCCGAAGTCGCCGCGGTAAGCACGACCGTGACGGCTGTAGAGAAGCGGCCGCACGGACGAGCTACAGTGGCGGAGCTCGCAAGCGAGGGTGGGGGTACGGGCACGGCAGGTGCGGGGCTCGCAGTACGGGCACGACTTTGGGATGGAGGGGGAAGCGGATGGGGCGACGGGGAGCTCACACGAGGGGGTCGGGGAAGCGTTTGAGGAGGCCGGCGGTTGCCCTCGCGGCGAGCGGCAGCTAGGGCGTGGCGGAGGACGAGCAACTCGGGCGCAGGGGGGTTGCTGCAGCGCGGCGCGAGGATGATGAAGAAGCTGCGGGGTGGAGGTGGCTGTCATCGGGCGCGGGCGTGCTCGCCGGGGCCACCGGGAGCAGCCGCGACCAGGTACGGCAGGGCGCCGGCGGGGGAGGTCTTCGACGATGTCGTGGCGGCGGATGTGGGAGTAAGGGGTAGCGGTCGAGCGTGGGAGGTCGAGGGGAGAGATGGGGTTCGAGTGGGAACGGGCCAATGGGGATTTATGGTTACAGGGGAGGGGAGAGGTTAAGTGGTGGGGGTGGGCTGGCCTGCCCGGGGTGGCTGGCTGTGCCGAGGCCCAGTTGGCCATGGGGAGGTTCATTTACTTTTTTACTTTTTGTTTATTTGTCTTTTTGTCTTTAATGTAATTTAGTTTAATTAAAAGATAAAATAAACTTCTAAATTATTATTATCTTTTAACCCATGGCCATAAAAAGTTTGACCCCTAAATAAAATGTTTTAGTATTTTTATAATTTCTAAAAGGCATTTAATTATTGTTTTAGTTACTATTTTAATTATCTTAGTGCATTTAATTATTTTATAGAAATGTGGTTTATCTACCAATATTACCTATGATTTAGTTGCCACACTTAGAACATTTTAGTTTTAACATTTAAAAACTTTTATTGTTTGACTTTATTTTAAATTTGAATTTGAACGGGTTTTGAATCAACGGGGGGTTATCAACAGTAATCGTGGGGATGTGGCATCATTAGCAGAGGGTTACTGTAGCTTAATTATCCGGGCGTCACAATTAGTATCAAGATCGAGGTGTCACCCTACTCCTTCGGTGTCGGGAAGTGTGTGTGTGGGGGTGGGGGGGGGGGTGGCAGTGACACTTAGATATAAGGAGTTTGTATGACACGTATCTATATTAAGGGATAGGTAGGTAGCATGTGTGTGAGGCATACTTAAAGCATCACAGAGATAAACAAATGATGTGCACTGAAGTGTCGGAAAAAAATGAAGAGAGAAACAATGTCTACGCATGCGCGTGTGTGTGTTTGTGTGTGTGTGAGAGAGAGAGAGAGAGAGAAATCTCAAAACAAAAGGTGCTCTGCTGGAATCCCATTGTATGTATTCATATGGTTCCGGAACTCGAGTTAACCTTAGGCATATGTGTGAGAGACATAATTATACTTTGAGACATTAGTGACGGTGGGTGGGTGGAATTAAAGGGGTGGGCGTGTGCTACAGAGAGAGCGTGTGTGTTTCTGTGTGAGAGACTTGTAGGACGGGGTAGAAAGATGAATTCTAACCTTGATGGAGGGAGAGAAATACACGAAGTGCACGTGTGTGATTCCGATGCCCACGGAGAAATGAGATATGTATGCGTGTGAGAGAGATTGCACAATTCATTCACGTATCACTATCTAGCGATCGCGGATGTGCATAGCTTGAACATAAATCAATATATACTTCCTATTGTGACCAAAGATACAATATTGATTCAACGCTATAAAGATTGGACACTCACATATCACATTTTTTTTCTGAATAATCCTTTTCAATTGTGCATGCCAAAGTTACAGTGATGTTTCTTCAAACAACCAATGTAGCTATCATGTACATGCACCATTGTTAGTCTTGCATTAATATTTATTAGTCTTGGATGATTTAAGGTTCTATTATGAAGTAATATATGTAATATTCATATATGAATTCAACATCCATTTCTTTTTGTGCGCCTCTACAATATCCATTTCTTTTATGTGACTACAACATCCATTTCTTTTTGTGCGCCTCTACAATAACACGTCAATGCATTATGTTTAAAGTAAATAACCAATGTCACTAAATTATCTATTTACACGAGTAGTACATAGGCTGAGCGTTTGATCCCCTTTTTGTGAACGCGCCTCTACACCCGTACGATTGGCCACGCCCGTGTGAACGTCCAAGTTATCAGTGCATCATCCCGAGTTATTGTCTTTTTTCTGGGGTGGACTTCAGACCAGTTATTAACTGTTGACGTGTGCCCCGTGTACACAGTCTCGCATGACCTTCCCGCTAGCACTGTCCAAAATTAGTTGAAACTGGATACGAACGATCCCGCGGGCGGCAAAATCTCCCGCCTCCTTCTAAAATTTCTGCCACATAGTCTTTAGCATGCGAAATTCCCCTTTTGTCCTTGGTGCATGGAGAACAACAGTTACAAATACCGCCCTCATTTACATAATAGGCCGTGTCTACTTTGGTAACTTCCGGTCCCCCCACCACACGGCACCCCCATTTCCTCTCCCCTCCCGCAAAAACGACTAACTCCACAGCACCCGAGCATCTTACATCACGTTGTCCGTACTTCATAGGCCTTTCTACCCCTCCCCTCTCGAAACCCTAGACTGCTCATCCACCGACGTACCAGAGCCCATTCACTGCCAGCGGCGTCCACCTCGCTGGATCTGCTTCTGCGGCCGCATATACCCCTTCCACCTCCCCTAGAACAAGTAGACTGCTCATCCACCACTGTACCACAACCCATTCAGTGCCGGCCTTGTCCACGACACTGGATCTGCTTTGCCGGTACTCTCGTCAACCGCAGCGCATCTGCAATGGCTCCTTCGTACTCCCCACCGAAGACGCTCCGTCCACCCCCCGGAGCCGCCCCACCGACGGCCCCGTCGATGGCCTCTGACCCTCTTCGCCGAAACCTTCCTCAACCCTACCGGAGCTGCTTCGCTGACACCATCGTCAACCCTACCAGAGTAGCTTCGTCTATACCATTCTCAACCCTATCGGGGCCGCTTTACCAACTCACAAGTCCACGACCTCTGATCCGCTTTGTCGCACCCTCGTCCAACCTACTGGAGCAGCTTCTGATGCCCCGTCCATGGCCACAGATCCGCATCGTCGACACCACCCTGAACCCAACAACCGGAGCAGCTTCATCGATGCCCTCGTCCACGGCCTCAGATCCGCTTTGCCCACACCATAGTGCCCCCTACTGGAGCCGCTCCACAAACACCCTACTCCAAGATCTCCTTACCAGACCTCGACAGCCAGTGCAATGTCATCACCCATGACGTTTCTAACCCGATTCCCACCATCTGGCAAGATGCCAAGCACCCTCCACGGCCTAGGTACTTGTCACATTTAAACCCATCCAGCATCACCTGCTTGATGTACTTCAAATATACTAATAGGTCATTGTTCCATGTTATGCAGCTGGCAAAAACTACAAGGACGATGTTTCTTCTGGATCTAACAGCTTGGCCGACTAATATCCTGGACTGAGGCATTGCTATGATCTTGTAAGTGTGTCTCTCTCTTGTATTGTTGTGTGCCTACCAGCGTGCTTTGCTAGGATTTTTGACCAATAATCCCTTTGTGCAGACAATGATTTCTACTACTGGCTGCTAAATTAGATATGTAGATGTCATACATGATACTACCTTCGTTCCTAAATATAAATCTTTCTAGAGATTCCACTATAGGCTACATTCAGAGCAAAATGAGTGAATCGAACTCGAAGATGCATCTGTATACATCTGTATGTGGTCCATACTGGAATCTCTACAAAAACATATACTTAGGAACAAAGGTAGTACACTACACAAAATCGTAGGTGGCATGTAGGAATTCCAGTGCACTACATTAGGCTCCCTTAGAGTGCCTGCTAGTCCAGCACACAGAGTCATGGCTAGTTTATGCTACGCACACAATCGTTAATTGGTGGTTTAAATATGCGCAAGGGATATGCAATGTATTATCATGTAGAGATGTCTGAAATTAGACGTGTCAACTTGCAGATACGATTACGCAATGAAGTACAAGATGTATGTGGCAATTCCATGAACATCGCAAAAAAGGAGAGGCAGCGGTGAGCCTATATAGTGTGCTATGGTAGGTCACTCTGGCCCAGTTCTTTTGCAGGATTCTCCCAGAATCTGCCCCTCTCTAGCTTCTCCTAGAATCTTTGACCCCCTTTTGTTTTATAGTCCTACCTAATTATACCCTAGATCGATAGGATTGTAAAACAAATGGGGCTCAAAGATTCTGGCAGAATCTGGGTAGGGGTCAGATTCTGGGACAATCTGGCAAAAGAACTGAGCCTCCATTGCAATCATCATGACATGTTATTTGTATGTCAGTTCTATTGGCCAAGTTTCTTAGGGACAATTATTTGAAGAAAATAACCACATGTGAATATACGCTCCAGGTAATAAGCCAACCAGTTCTTTTCATTGCCTTCCTTTTCAGCTTATATTTGGTATGATCGGTGACAAGTCTAGATTGCATTATATTTTGTCATTTTTCTGCCCATATGAAAATTAATTTGACTTGCAAACATCAAAAATTGAACCCAATGTAGTAATTAATATGATAGGAAGATAGACCATCAATATTTGTTCAAAATGCAAATACAAAGATACCATCTACTTGGCACAATCTACTTTGGTCAATGTCTTCCATAGAGATCCCATTGCCTAATTTAAACGAAGAACACATGACCTAAATTTAAATGAAGAACAATTATTTATTGAAATTCGATGGTCCAACTGGCTGGCTATTATCATATAGCACCACCACCTGAAAGCATCATATAGCAGCAGTAGCAGCTCATAGCAACTCATCATACAACAACAACATCATAAGTGTGCAATTCATGATATACGAGAAGCAACTCATAGCAACTCATCATATAGCAGTAGCAGGAGCAGCTCATAGCAATTCATCATATAGCAGCAATAGGAGCAGCTCATAGCAATTCATCATATAGTAGCAGCAGGAGCAGCTCATAGCAATTCATCATATAGCAGCAGCAGGAGCAGCTTATAGCAACTCAACATATAGCAACAACAGCTCATAGCAATTCATCATATAGCAGCAGCAGCAGCTCATAGCAATTCGTCATATAGTAGCAGCAGGAGCAGCTCATAGCAATTCATCATATAGAGTAGCAGAAGCCGCTCATAGAAATTCATCGTATAGCGGATCAGAATGAAAATTTGACAAAAAAATGAGAGGAGATCCTCACCTTGTTGGATGAGCTCATCCTTCAACAACACCTCAAGGCCATGACCTGGAAGGAGGGGAGGAGGAATGAGGTGCCTTCTACCGCAGTGTGGCATCGGCCGTAGTTGTGCGGCGCCCGCTGGAGTAGTGTGTTGGACGGACCACAGTGGAGCAGTTGCTGGAGACCATGAGAATGAGGGGCGATGCTAGAGGGAGGAGCAGCCGGGGAGATTTGGCCCTACTTGCCTGCGATGTAGTCTAGCTGGACACAGCATCATCGAGGACCAGGCCAGATGAGACCAGTGGCAATGGCTCACTAGAGGAACCCTAGCGCTGCAGGCAGGGGATCAAGGTAGAGGGAAAGGGGAGAGGAGATGCAAGCAGGCAGGGCAATGAACACTTGCATGTTTGGTTTTTACGTGAGCAGTGGCATTTTGAGTGTAATATAGGCAGACAATAGAGTCATTTCACTATTCCCCTTCCCTTCAATTTTTAGTGAGCTTCTACCCGAAACACCCCCCTCCAAAGCGAAATAAGTTAAGCCCAAGCCCATAACTCAAAAATGACTTCTTCACATCTTTTATGGCTTATTTTGACAATAAACTCTAAAAGGGTGAAATAGAACCGGCCCTTAACATGCAATTCAATTGTGCGTGCAATGATGAATCACCCCTACCTGCTATAGTGTACATTTAGGCATCATCATACATGGCATAACCTAATACATGTGCATTCCATTGTAGAATCTGGAATATGCAATGTTTATGTTAGTTCATATGTTGCACATGATGTTTAAATGGCCCTTAAATCTGGTCAGCCAAGTGATGGTATTTAAGCCTCCTTGAGGGAGTCCTGGATTAGGGGGTGTTCGGGTAGCCGGACTATACCTTCAGCCGAACTCCAGGACTATGAAGATACAAGATTGAAGACTCCGTCCCGTGTCCGGATGGGACTTTCCTTGGCGTGGAAGGCAAGCTTGGCGATGCGGATATTCAAGATCTCCTACTATTGTAACCAACTTTGTGCAACCCTAACCCTCTCCGGTGTCTATATAAACCGAAGGGTTTTAGTCCGTAGGACAACTTCATCATACAACAATCATACCATAGGCTAGCTTTTAGGGTTTAGCCTCCTTGATCTCGTGGTAGATCTACTCTTGTACTACCCATATCATCAATATTAATCAAGCAGGACGTAGGGTTTTACCTCCATCAAGAGGGCCCGAACCTGGGTAAAACATTGTGTCCCTCGTCTCCTGTTACCATCCGGCCTAGACGCATAGTTCGGGACCCCCTACCCGAGATCCGCCGGTTTTGACACCGACATTGGTGCTTTCATTGAGAGTTCCTCTGTGTCGTCGCTTTCAGGCCCGATGGCTTCTTCGATCATCAACCACGATGCAGTCCAGGGTGAGACTTTTCTCCCCGGACAGATCTTCGTCTTCGGCGGCTTCGCACTGCGGGCCAACTCGCTTGGTCACCTTGAGCAGATCGAAAGTTACGCCCCTGGCCATCAGGTCAGGTTTGGAAGCCTAAACTACACGGCTGACATCCGCGGGGACTTGATCTTCGACGGATTCGAGCCACAGCCAAGCGTGCCACACTGTCTCGATGGGCATGATATAGCTCTGCCGCCGAACAGCGCCTTGGAGGCCGCACACACATCGGTTCCGACCATTGATTCAGAGCCCACTGCGCCAATCGAGGATCAGCGGTTGGACGCTGCCTCAGGGGCTGCGATCTCAGAGGCGATCGAGCCGAACTCCAGCCCTGCACTCCGCATGGCCCGTGACTCCGAGGAGCCGGATTCCTCTCCGAACTCCGAGCCCCCCGCGCCCCTGCCTATCGAATCCGATTGGGCGCCGATAATGGAGTTCACCGCCGTGGACATCTTTCAGCACTCGCCCTTCGGCGACATCCTGAATTCTCTAAAGTCTCTCTCTTTATCAGGAGAGCCCTGGCCGGACTACGGTCAGCAAGGTTGGGATACAGACGATGAAGAAATTCAAAACCCACCCACCACCCACTTCGTAGCCATTGTCGACGACTTAACTGACATGCTTGACTTCGACTCCGAAGACATCGACGGCATGGACGGCGATGCAGGAGACGAACAAGAACCAGCACCTGTGGGGCGTTGGAAGGCCACCTCGTCATATGACATATATATGGTGGACACTCCAAAGGATGGAGATGGCGATGGAACAGCGGTGGATGATACCTCTAAGAAACAGCCCAAGCGTCGGCGTCAGCGGCGCCGCTCTAAATCCCGCCAAAGCAAAAATGGTGATTCCGGCACGGGAGATAATACAACTCCGGATAGCGCCGAAGAACACCCCCTCCAGCAAAATTCGGCATAGGAGGACAGAGAAGCCAGCCCTCACGAGAGGGCGGCGGACCAAGAGGTTGAGAACGATAATTATATGCCTCCCTCTGAAGACGAGGCAAGCCTCGACAACGACGAGTTCGTCGTGCCAGAGGATCTTGCCGAGCAAGAGCGTTTTAAACGCAGGCTCATGGCCACGGCAAGCAGCCTCAAGAAAAAGCGGCAACAGCTTAGAGCTGATCAGGATTTGCTAGCTGACAGATGGACTGAAGTCCTTGCGGCCGAAGAGTATGAACTCGAACGCCCCTCCAAGAGTTACCCAAAGCGTAGGCTGCTACCCCGACTAGAGGAGGAAGCACCTACATCACCAGCGCATGACATGGCCGACCGGTAACCTCGTGGTCGCGACAGAGAGGCCTCTTGGCCCTCCACTCAAGCCATGCCCCGGCACCGCATCAAGCATACTAAGGCACGGGAAAATGCACCCGACCTGCACGACATCCTGGAGGACAAGGCAAGGCAAATAAGATCGATCTACAGATCGCGCAGGCGCCCCACGGCACGTGACGGTGATCGTCACTCCGGACGCAATGAATTCGGCCGGGCCGAACTCAACAGACAAAGCTCCTTTGAGCTGCGTCGTGATATAGCCCAATACAGAGGCGCCGCACACCCACTATGCTTCACAGATGAAGTAATGGATCATAAAATCCCTGAGGGCTTCAAACCCGTAAACATTGAATCGTACGATGGCACAACAGATCCTGCGGTATGGATCGAGGATTATCTCCTTCATATCCACATGGCCCGCGGTGATGATCTACATGCCATCAAATACCTCCCACTCAAACTTAAGGGACCGGCCCGACATTGGCTTAACAGCTTGCCAGCAAACTCAATCGGTTCTTGGGAGGACCTGGAAGCCGCATTCCTTGACAACTTCCAGGGCACTTATGTGCGACCACCGGACGCCGATGACCTAAGCCACATAATTCAGCAGCCAGAAGAATCAGCCAGGCAATTCTGGACACGGTTCCTATCAAAGAAAAACCAGATAGTCAACTGTCCGGACGCAGAGGCCTTAGCGGCCTTCAAGCATAATATCCGTGACGAGTCGCTGGCCCGGCACCTGGGACAGGAAAAGCCGAAATCTATGGCAGCCCTCACGACACTCATGACCCGCTTTTGCACGGGAGAAGACAGCTGGCTAGCTCGCAGTAACAACTTAACCAAGAACACTGGTAATTCGAATACCAAGGACAAAAGTGACAGGTCGCGTTGGAACAAACAAAAGCGTCGCGTTAACAGCGACAACAACGAGGATACGACAGTTAATGCCGGATTCCGAGGCTACAAATCCGGTCAACGGAAACAGCCATTCAAAAGAAAAACTCAGGGCCCGTCCAGTTTGGACTGAATACTCGACCGCTTGTGCCAGATACATGGCACTCCCGAGAAGCCAGTCAATCACACCAACAGGGATTGTTGGGTGTTCAAGCAGGTAGGCAAGTTAAGAGCCGAAAACAAAGACAAGGGGCTGCATAGCGACGAGGACGAGGAGCCCAGGCCGCCGAACAACAGTGGACAGAAGGGATTTCCCCCGCAAGTGCGGACGGTGAACATGATATATGCAACCCACATCTCCAAGAGGGAGCGGAAGCGTGCGTTACGGGACATATATGCGATGGAGTCGGTCGCTGTCGTGGTTCTAAGTCTGACAGTAATGTAGGGGGGTAAGTATGGAGAGGCGATATCTTAGCTATGGAGAAGTTGTAAGGATGCAAGGTTTACGAGTTCAGGCCCTTCTCGGAAGAAGTAAAAACCCTACGTCTTGGAGCCCGGAGGCGGACGACTGGATTATGTGAGTATGAGTTACAGAGGTGCAAACCCTTGTCTCGGAGGAGGGGGGTGGCTTATATAGAGTGCGCCAGGACCCCCGGCCAGCCCACGTTACGAAGGGTTCAATGTACATTAAGGCAGGGCGTTACTGGTAATGCTAGTAATAAAGTGCTATGATGACCATAAAAGCTACTTAATGACCGACCGTTAGCGTGCGGGGTGACTTTAGGTCTCCTGGCCGTCGAGTGGTTGGATCTTGGTTGAGTGATCGCTTCTTGGTCGAGTGACTTCGAGTCTGTCGAGTGGAACACCTTCATGTCGATTGAAAAGCGATTTCTTCTAGAGATGTCCTTGGGTAGGGCAGTTAGGACAGATCCATGACCCTACCCTAGGTACATAGCTTCATCATTAGCCCCCGAATGGATCGATGTTTGAGTGGGGAAGGAGTTGAGGACCTCTCCGACTTGTTTTTCATGCCGTGAGCATATCATGCTCCGGATCAATGGACCCGAGTGATGACAACAACTTCCTTTTCGGCCGCCTTGATCCATTCTTAATTATTCGTCGAGTGAGTTTCTTTACCTGTAAGGCTCCGAGTGACGGTGCGGAGGAGATCTTTTAGTC
Organism: Triticum aestivum; assembly: GCF_018294505.1. Taxonomy (NCBI): domain Eukaryota; kingdom Viridiplantae; phylum Streptophyta; class Magnoliopsida; order Poales; family Poaceae; genus Triticum; species Triticum aestivum. The sequence goes on from NC_057809.1 coordinate 211,993,223, forward strand.
TGACAACTTTGTTTGCTGCCCGCAGATTTCGTGGGATCCGAATTTTGGGAAGCGTGCAGGACGGGGGAGGCCGCAGTAATCGGATGGGATAGAGCGGAGATGTCTCGATCCCCGCGCCGCCTTTTTTGCCACGTACCGCACGCGCGATCGGTACGGGATTTGACAGAGTCACCTGGGCCTACCCGTCAGCCACTCGGAAGCGGCCTCGTTAAAGGCGTTGGACCGGAGTCTCCCGAATAGTGCATCTCATTTCCCCTTCTCTTCCTCACGCCCCTCCGCTGCGCTCGCTCTCGCCCCAGCGCCACCGCACCGTACGCGTCTCGCCGGCGACAATGGGGAAGGAGAAGACAGCGGCTCTGGAGAGGGCCAAGAAGGTGACAGCGAGGTCGAAGGGGAAGGCAACCAGCCGGGGTGGATCTTCCTCGCAGTCCGGCCTGCTGAGGGGCTGGATCCAGGGCGACTGGACCCACTCGAGGATCTCCCAAGAAGACCTCGACGACTTGGCCGAAGGGGGGCTGATCCCTACGACTCGGCGCGGCTTCTGGGGAAGGAATCCGAGCCGCAGCCTCGGGAGGGTGAGCGTGTCCTTCTTGCCACCCACGTCGACCGTGGATTTTCCTTGCCCCCTCACCCCTTCTTCCGAGGGTTTCTGAACTTCTTTGGGGCATAACTCCATCATTTTACCCCCAACTCAATCGTTTATCTTGCCGCTTTCATTTCTTTGTGTGAGAACTTCCTGGGTTGTCGGCCTCACTGGGGTCTCTTCAAGCATATTTTCACTTGTCGCTCCCAGACAATGAAAAAGGCTAATCCGAGTGACGAGAGGACCCAAGTGATCCAGATGTGTGGGGGTCTTGGCATCTAGTCGAGGGGGAAAAGCTCCTTCCTGGCCATGATTCTTCCCGACTCAGTTCGCGGATGGCAGTCGACTTGGTTTTACTGTAAAGACCAGTCGACGCCGGGGCAATCGACTGGCCTCCCTCCCTTTACCATGGACCGAGTGGAAAAACCCTCCCCTTTGAAGGTGCTCCCGGAGGAGAAGGCGCACGTGAAGGTGCTGGTCGACCGAGTGGTCCAGCTTATTCGCGATGGGGTCACTGGTATGGATCTCTTGGAAGTCTTCCTTCAGCAACGCATCCAGCCTCTCCAAGCCCGAGACCATCTGATGTGGATGTATTCGGGTCTTGAAGACTCCACTCGGATCCACCCAGAGGAGGTCCACGATGACACGCTGGAGAAGTGGCTGTCTGGCATTACTGGAAATAAGGACAATCCCAGGGGAGCCAGGAGAGTCCCTCCATTCGACCAGTCCCACGCACCCGAGCAGGTCTGATTCTGAGTTTTTGCTTGTAATCTGAATTCACTCGCGTAGCTGCCGATATTGCGTCGACTGACTTTGATCTACCTGCTTTCTTTCAGGCCATTATTGAAATGTATTCAATGCCCAACGGGGAGCAGGAGCAAGCTCTGGAAGGCGAGGCGAGTGGCGGTGAAAGCGGCGAGTGGACTTTCGATGGTGAAGGGGATGGAGGGAGCGACGACTCAAGCGGTGGAGAAGAAGTCGAGTCGCCTCCTCGCAGGGAGAGGCGATCCAAGCTTGACCAAGAACGGCCGAGTGCCCGTGACAAGGCAACTGCTCCAGCTGGTCAGTCTTCGAAGCGCCCTCGGATCTCTTTGCCAACCCCGACTGAGAAGGCGCCAAAGCACCCCAGAGTCGTAGAGCCGAAGACTCGGAAGGCGTTGCCGAAAATCAAGATTGATATCCCCGTCGCTTCCGCGTGAGTGCCTCTCTTTGCATTCACTCGACGCCCCGCGCTGTTTGTTTTTCTTGTTTTAACTGGACGAACTTTGGAACTGTCAGTGCTGCTACCTCTGGGACCTCAGCTTACAGGGATGATGACGAGGTGATGGAGGATGCGGTCACTGCTAATCCGCCTATGATTTCTGCCACACTATCTTTATTCGGTTGATTCAACTGCAATCTGCCTCATTGGGTGACGTGATTTTGGCAATTGAACTTTGCACAGCTCCCAACACTATCGACCTCCCTGATGATGATGAAGAGTCCGAGAGGCCTTTGACGAGGAAGAATAGGCGAGCTCCTGTAAGTGAGGTGCTACAGTCGACGCCGAGGGCGGAGCTAGTCGTTCAGGACACTGGCGACGTCAATCGGGGTTCTGTTACCTTCACCGAGCCACTGTCGAGTGCCTTGCCTTCTTCGTCGACTGCTCGAGCCCCCGTCGACCCGCCTTCACTTTTTGCAACCCATCATGTCCCGGAGGACGAGGTGAATGCTGCTAGGGAAGCCATACGCCAGGCAGGCATTATGATGGAGAAGATGAAGACAGTGCGAGACGCCAGCCAAGCCGCCTATGATGCCAGCTCGGCTCTCCAGAGCAATGTTCATGTTAGTTGGTCGCCGCTTGTTCTATTAGGATATGCTATCTGAAGATTCTTTCCGAAAATCTTTTCATCTGTACACCCAGTGGGTCTGTCAATTGAATTTTTTGGGCTAGTGGGGGCACGCTGAGTGCACCCACTGGGTGTAGTCCCCGAGACTACGGTGGACTGCTGGCAGTCGACTGTAGTCTTTGTATTTTGTCGAGTAAAACCGAACTGGTAGTTTGTTTCTTCTGCTCGACTCGGTCGAGTGGGATCAGAACCGGTGGGGGCACGCCAAGTGCACCCACTGGGTGTAGTCCCCGAGACCGCGGTCGACTGCTGGCAGTCGATTGTGGTCTAAGTTCTACTTTCTCTCTCTCTTTTTTTATTCCCCTCACTCGACTCCGGCGGACCGGTCGAGTGGGATCAGAACCGGTGGGGGCACGCTAAGTGCACCCACTAGGTGTAGTCCCCGAGACTATGGTGGACTGCGGGCAGTCGCCCTTTGTCTTAGTATTTTTTTGCTGTAAAAATAACTTGTCCCCTTTGATTTCAGAAATCTTGTGATCTTGGAGCTCGCTTTGCTGACTTGGAGAAGCAGCAAATTCAACTGAACCTTGACTTGGAGCTGGCCAGGACAGAGCTGCAAAAGGTCAGAGACGGCGCCGCAGGTAAGACGAGTTTGTCGACTGGTCAGTTTTAGGCTCAAGCACCCTTCTGCTATTTCTGAATCAATCATCATTTCTTTGCAGAAAAACTAAGAGAAGCTTTGGCGAAAAAGGATCAGGATTTGTCTGCTGCCCAGAAGGAGGCTGATGACAGGACCGCTCTGGCCGAACAGAAGCTGGCTTCAGTCGGCCAGTTGGAAGAAGAGAATACCAGGCTGAAGACTGCTCTGAATGAAGCCAACAGGGAGTGCACACGTTGGAAGAAGGAGAACCTCAACCTGAACGAGAAGATGGAAGGCGTCGCTCGTAGGAGGGACGATCTGGAGAGCTACCTAAGGAGCCTTGCCAAGAAGTTTTATATCAAGCTTGAAGGTGCACATTTAGTTCCGACTGATTTTTCTTTGTGTCGACTCAGTGTATGAAAATTGACTTATCCTTGGATCGTGAATGCAGAGTTTTGCCAGAACTTTGAAGAGGAGACTGGGCGGATCGAACCAGGTCTGGATCCAATCAACTCTCCCGTGAAAGATGAAACTGCCATGAATCTGCTCCGACTGGAATCTCGCGTCGACGGTGCCATGGACTACTTGGCGCGACTGAAGGTCGCCATGTCACGGATCGACCCGTCACTTTGGCCAGAGGCTACGCTCCAAAATGATCTTGAGTCTCTGATGACTTGACTTAACAGAATCCCAGACCGAGTGCAGGAGTGGAAGAAGTCTTCTGCTCGTTGTGGCACTGACGTGGCTCTGTCCTTGGTTCATGTCCACTGCAAGGAGGTGCGACAAGACAAGCTGGCCGCAATCAAGGTCGCAAACACCCAGAAGCACGACTTCTGAACTTTAATGGAAACCTTCATAGCTGCCGCCACTCGGATTGCCGATGGCGTCAACCTAGATGAGTTCGTCAAGCCTGCCAGCCCTCCTCCTGCGGAGTGAACAAACTCTTATGTCCTACCTTAAATTTGCCTCGGAATGCCGAGTGGTTTTTGTAACCGTTAAACTTTTTCGGGCTGCGTGCCCGAGTACTTCGATCTGTGATCTGAAACCTTTAGAATTTATCTAAACTTGGTTTATCGTTGAATATCTTTATGAATCTCCTGCTGAGTGAATCCAATCTTTATTCGAGACAACTTTCTGTATTCGCAGTGCAGCTCCGAAGGAGGGGGAAGCAGTCGACCCACGTCTTGTATTTGTGGCGAAGCTCCCCAGGGGCGGGCGGCGGTCGACCCACACCCTGTTACTGCAGAGTGGGACGGAGCGCACATTGTATTTGTGGCGAAGCTCTCCGGGAGAAGGTGGTGGCCGACCCACACCCTGTTACTGCAGAGTGGGACGGAGCGCACATTGTATTTGTGGTGAAACTCTCTAGGAGAAGGTGGCAGTCGACCCGTACTTCGTTACTATAGAGCGGGATGAATCGCGCATTGTATCTATGGCGAAGCTCTCCAGGAGAAGGTGGCAGTCGATCTGCCCCTCGTCATCCTTGAGGATTGAGATGTGTTTGGGAGAACTTAGGCGAGTGCTGTACTGCAGCTAAGCCCCCAAGTGAGAGGATCGCTCTCTACTCGATAGGATTTTTTCAAACTTAGGCGAGTGCCGGACTGCAGCTAAGTCTCCTAGTGAGAGAACCTAGGCGAGTACCGGACTGCAGCTAAGCCTCCGAGTGGGAGGATTGCTCTCACTCGGTAGGATTTTTCCAAACTTAGGCGAGTGCCTGACTGCAGCTAAGTCTCTAAGTGGGAGAACTTAGGCGAGTACTGGACTGCAGCTAAGCCCCCGAGTGGGAGGATTGCTCTCCATCGGTAGGATTTTTCAAACTTAGGCGAGTGCCTGACTGCAGCTAAGTCTCTAAGTGGGAGAACTTAGGCGAGTACTGGACTGCAACTAAACCCCCGAGTGGGAGGATTGCTCTCCACTCAGTAGGATTTTTCAAACTTAGGCGAGTGCCTGACTGCAGCTAAGTCTCTAAGTGGGAGAACTTAGGCGAGTACTGGACTGCAGCTAAGCCTCCGAGTGGGAGGATTGCTCTCCACTCGGTAGGAATTTTCAAACTTAGGCGAGTGCCTGACTGCAGCTAAGTCTCTAAGTGGGAGAACTTAGGCGAGTACTGGACTGCAGCTAAGCCCCCGAGTGGGAGGATTTCTCTCCACTCGATAGGATTTTTCAAACTTAGGCGAGTGCCTGGCTGCAGCTAAGTCTCTAAGTGGGAGAACTTAGGCGAGTACTGGACTGCAGCTAAGCCCCCGAGTGGGAGGATTGCTCTCCACTCGGTAGGATTTTTCAAACTTAGGCGAGTGCCTGACTGCAGCTAAGTCTCTAAGTGGGAGAACTTAGGCGAGTACTGGACTGCAGCTAAGCCTCCGAGTGGGAGGATTGCTCTCCACTCGGTAGGATTTTTCAAACTTAGGCGAGTGCCTGACTGCAGCTAAGTCTCTAAGTGGGAGAACTTAGGCGAGTATTGGACTGCAGCTAAGCCCTCGAGTGGGTGGATTGCTCTCCACTTGGTAGGATTTTTCAAACTTAGGCGAGTACTGGACTGCAGCTAAGCCCCCGAGTGGGAGGATTGCTCTCCACTCGGTAGGATTTTTCCAAACTTAGGCGAGTGCCGGACTGTAGCTAAGTCTCTAAGTGGGAGAACTTAGGCGAGTACTGGACTGCAGCTAAGCCCCCGAGTGGGAGGATTGCTCTCCACTCGGTAGGATTTTTTCAAACTTAGGCGAAGCGGATTCGCGGCTAAGCCACCCACTGGGGGATTTCTTACGCAAACAAAAACAATAATAATCACTAGGAAAATTATAACGCTCTTGTCTTTTGATAAATAAACTACAGGAGTTTTTCTTATTACATCTCATCCGAGTGAGAATTCAAGTATAAAAGGGGGCGGAGTAGCTCCGCATTCTAGGCTCGTGGCTTGTCAATCTGGCGATCGACATTGTAGAGGTGGTATGCTCCATTGTGGAGGACTCTGGTGACTATGAAGGGGCCTTCCCAAGTAGGAGCGAGCTTGTGTGGTTTCTGCTGATCCACTCGAAGGACTAAGACTCCTTCTTGGAAGGCTCGGCTCTTCACGTTTCTGGCATGGAATCGACGCAAGTCTTGCTGATAGATGGTCGACCAAATTAAGGCCATTTCTCTTTCTTCTTCTAGAAGGTCGACTGCGTACTGCCGGGCTTGTTCTGCTTCCTCTTTTGAGTAGAGCTCGACTCTGGGAGCGTTGTGAAGCGGGTCGCTCAGTAAGACTGCCTCGGCTCCGTAGACTAGAAAGAACGGGGTTCTTTCGGTCGATCGATTTGGGGTTGTCCTCAATCCCCAAAGGACTGATGGGATCTCGTCGACCCATGCACGTGTTGCGTGCTTGAGATCGCGCATCAATCGGGGTTTCAGTCCTTTGAGAATTAGGCCATTTGCCCTTTCCGCTTGCCCATTCGACTGGGGGTGAGCGACCGAAGCATAGTCGACCTGAGTGCCCTGAGAGGCGCAAAAGGCCCATGAGCTTGTCGAAATCGAAGTTTGACCCATTGTCCATGATGATACTGTGCGGAACTCCATATCTGAATATCAACTCTCTGATGAAACTGATAGCGGTGCAAGCATCGAGATTCTTGATAGGCTTGGCTTCAATCCATTTGGTGAACTTGTCGACTGCTACCAGCACATGAGTGAAGCCGCTCCTGCCTGTTCTTAGTGGTCCAACCATGTCCAGCCCCCAAACGGCGAAGGGCCAGACAAGTGTAATGGTTTTCAGGGATGACGCGGGTTTGTGTGGCATATTGGAGTAATACTGACATCCTTCACATTTGTCGACTATCTCTTTTGCCATCTCATTGGCCCTTGGCCAGTAGAACCCCGCTCGGTATGCTTTGGCCACAATGGTCCGAGAGGACACATGATGACCACAGGTCCCCGAGTGGATATCGTTAAGGATCATCTGACCTTCTTCTGGTGTAATACACTTCTCGCCGACCCCAGTCACGCTTTCTCTATATAACTGTCCCTTTATGACTGTGAAGACCTTGGATCGACGGACGATCTGTCGAGCCTCTTCTTCGTCTTCTGGGAGTTCTTTCCTTAGGATGTACGCGATGTACGGTTCTGTCCAGACGGGAGTGATAACGAACACTTCCATGATCAGATCGACCACAGTCGGAACTTCAACTTCGGTCGGATCCATGGCGCTTTTTGGCTGCGGGGCCTCTTCGGTGAAGGGATCCTCCTGGACTGAAGGTGTGTGGATGTGTTCCAAAAACACATTGCTGGGAATGGCTCCTCTTTTGGAACCTATTTTTGCCAAATCATCAGCTGCTTGATTTTTCAGTCGGGGTATGTGGTGAAGCTCTAACCCCTCGAATTTCTTCTCCAGCTTTCTCACTGCATTGCAATAGCCAGTCATGGCTGGACTTCTGACATCCCATTCCTTCATCACCTGATTAACCACCAAATCTGAGTCGCCGTAGACCATGAGGCGACGGATGCCGAGTGAGATGGCCATGCGTAACCCATATAAAAGTGCTTCGTATTCTGCCTCGTTATTGGAGGAATCGAAGTGGATTTGAAGAACATATCTGAGTTTATCTCCTCTGGGGGAGACCAACACCACTCCGGCACCGGAACCACTCAGCATCTTGGAGCCGTCGAAGAACATAGTCCAATGCTCCGAGTGAGTCTGAGTCGGCAGCTGCTGTTCAATCCACTCGGCGACGAAATCTACGATTGCCTCGGACTTGATAGCTTTCTTTGCCTCAAACTTGATATCTAGGGGAAGGAGTTCAATCGCCCATTTTGCCACTCGACCGGTTGCATCCCTGTTATGCAGGATCTCTGACAATGGAGCGTCGCTGACGACTGTAATGGAATGATCAGAGAAGTAGTGAGCAACTTTCTTGGTGGTCATATAAATCCCATATACAAGCTTCTGATAGTGAGGATATCTTTGCTTTGATGGGGTCAAGACTTCAGAAATATAATATACTGGGCGCTGAACTTTGAAGGTTTTCCCTTCCTCTTCCCGCTCGACCGTAAGTACCGTACTGACGACTTGTCCTGTGGCTGCAATGTAAAGCAGCAAAGGCTCCTTGCTGATTGGGGCAGCAAGCACCGGCTGGGTGGAGAGCAGAGCTTTGAGCTCTGCAAATGCTGCATCAGCTTCAGGAGTCCACTCGAACTTGTCGGACTTCTTCATCAATCGGTAAAGAGGCAATGCCTTTTCACCGAGACGAGATATGAATCGACTTAGGGCGGCCAAGCAACCAGTAAGCTTCTGGACGTCGTGCACTCGCACAGGGCTTTTCATTCGGAGTATAGTGCCAACTTTTTCTGGATTGGCGTCGATTCCCCGTTCGGAAACGAGAAAACCGAGTAACTTTCCGCCAGGGACCCCAAATGTGCACTTTGATGGGTTAAGCTTGATATCATACCTCCTAAGGTTGGCAAAGGTTTCAGCAAGGTCAGTCAGCAGGTCAGAACCCTTCCGTGACTTGACCATGATATCATCCATGTATGCTTCTACATTTCGACTGATTTGAGTGAGTAAACACTTCTGAATCATCCTCATGAATGTAGCTCCGGCATTCTTGAGGCCGAATGGCATGGTAACATAACAGAAGCACCCGAATGGAGTGATGAAAGCTGTCTTGATCTCGTCAGGTCCATACAGACGGATCTGATGGTACCCGGAATAGGCGTCCAAGAAAGACAGTCGCTCACATCCCGCGGTCGAGTCAACTATCTGGTCGATGCGGGGGAGAGGAAAATGATCTTTTGGGCAGGCCCAATTGATATGTTTAAAATCAATGCACATGCGAAGTGACTTGTCCTTCTTGGGGACCATGACAATGTTGGCGAGCCACTCGGAGTGGTAGATTTCTCGGATGAACTCCGCTGCTAAGAGCCGAGCCACCTCCTCGCCAATAGCCTTTCTCTTTTGGACGGCGGACCGTCAGAGATGTTCCTTGACAGGTTTTACTTTTGAGTCGACTCTCAGGCGATGCTCAGCCAGCTCCCTGGGAACACCTGGCATGTCAGAAGGCTTCCATGCGAAAATGTCCCAGTTCTCATGGAGGAACTGGATGAGCGCTTCTTCCTATTTGGAGTCGAGTGTTGTCGAGATATGAGTCGGAACGGCTCTAGGGTCGGTCGGGTGGATGTGAGCTGTCTTTGTATCGCCAGTCGACTGGAAAGCTGACTCTGTAGCGGGCTTCTTGGCTCGCAACAGATCACTCGGGTCTGCAGTCTTCTGGTATTCCTGCAACTCCACCACTGCCATCTGCGCATCAGTGATCTTCGAACCTTTTGAAAACATTCTTCCGCTTTCTTCTGATTGCCCGTAATGGTGATCACACCTTTGGGGCCAGGCATCTTCAATTTGAGATATACATAACATGGTCGGGCCATGAAGCGTGCATAAGCCGGCCTGCCCAAAATAGCGTGATAGGCACTCTGGAAGTCTACAACTTCAAATGTCAACTTTTCTTTGCGGTAATTCTTGGAATCACCGAAAACCACATCAAGAGCAATCTGGCCGAGTGATTCAGCCTTCTTCCCAGGAATGACTCCATGGAAACTCATGTTGCTGGCACTAAGTCTGGACATCAGAATGCCCATCCCTTTCAACGTCTCAGCGTATAATATGTTCAAACCACTGCCACCATCCATCAGGACTTTGGTCAGTCGAGTGCCTTCAACAACTGGGTCGACCACCAAAGCTTGCCTCCCAGGGGTGGCGATGTGTGTTGGGTGGTCGGACTGGTCGAATGTTATGGCAGTCTGAGACCATTTCAGGTAACTAGGTGTTGCCGGAGCGACCATATTCACCTCTCGGTTAATAACTTTCAGTCGACTTTTGCTCTCAACATCAGCAAAAATCATCAGGGTAGAATTGACTTGAGGGTATCCGTCATCACTGTCCTCTTGTCCTCGACCTTGTCTGACTCCTTTTCCTTACCCTTGGGCTACTTGCCCTGGAACTGCTGGATCAAGAGTCGACACTGCCGAGTGGTATGTTTCGGGTAAATAAAATTACCCTCTTCATCTTTCTTTATGTGGACGAGACATGGTAAGTCCAACACATCATTTCCCTCCTGGTCTTTAACCTTTTTGGGGTTCCAAGGCCCTTTAGGTTTCCCTTTAGACTTTCCTTGGGCCAAAGCTAAAGCTTCCCCGGGAGCCACTGGCTCGGCCTTCCACTTCTGTTTCCGATTGGAATTACCTCCGGTTTCTTGGACGACTGACTTGAGCTTGCCACTCCTGAGTCGATCCTCATCTTCACCATTAGCGTACTTGGTGGCAATCTCCATCATCCGATTCAGGGACATATCTCCGGTTCGACCGAATTTCAAGTTCAGTTCTCTGTACTTGACGCCTTCCTTGAAGGCACAAACTGTTTGGTGGTCAGGCACGTTCTCCACCGAGTGATGTAACGTGATCCATCTTTGGATGTAATCCCTCAAAGTTTCATTCGGCCTTTGCACACAAGACAACAGTTCCGTCAGTCCTGCTGGTCGCTTGCATGTGCCTTCAAATGTGGTGACGAACACTCGGGAGAGATCTTCCCACGTGTAAATGCTGCTAGGCGCTAACTGGTTTAGCCACGCTCTGGCCGAGCCCCCCAACATGAGAGGCAGGTGCTTCATGTCCACTTCATCATTGCCGCCGCCAATCTGGACGGCCACTCGGTAGTCCTCGAGCCAAGTATCGGGCTTGGACTCGCCAGTGAACTTACTGACTCTAGTCGCCAACCTGAAATTGGGAGGAATCACAGCAGCCCTGATGGCTCTACTAAAGCACTCTGGCCCCGAAACATGTACTCTGCTGCTGGCAGGCGCATCTCTGTCGTGGCCTTCTCGGTGAGCCCTGTTCCTGTCGACCATACCCTGGACAAGGATGGATCTCGCGTCAAAGCCTGGCCCTCTAGGGTCGACTGGAATCCTTCGCCCACCACTATGAGGGCGCCTGTCATCCTGCTAGCGAGGCACATACGACCCGCTCCTCGGGGGAGGCATGGGCACTCAATGTCGACCGTCACGATCGACTCGGTGATCATACTGCTCATGGTTCCCATACTGGTCACGCCGGTCTCCACGTCCTTCACGCCTCGGGGGCGATCTCGGGCTGTGGGCCGACTGGACTGTGTCCGCGGCAACGGACCTGCTGTGAATTCTGTTCCGCGACTGAGAAACACTGGAATTCTGATCTCCTGCTGCCCGGAGTAACGCTCTGATCTGCAGCAAGCCTCTGCCAGCCTCCAGCTGGGAAGGCTGAATCGACTCCGCTATACGGGCCGCGGCTGCTAAATTCTGAATCGGAGTCCGATATACCTGCGGGGGCGGGAAGAGCTGACGTCGAGTGGATTCGGGAACCTGTTGTCGCGCACGCTCGTCGAGTGCTCGCTGGACGTTCTCCAGTCGAGTGCGCTCGGCCAAGTTTGCCAGGCGCGCATCCTCCAAGGCGCGAGCCTCGGGGGTTTCTCCAACGATAGGAGTGTGCAGCGCATCCATGTTTCGGCGGTGAATTTCTTCTCTCTGCAACGACGTGAGAGGCTCGGGAAGATACTCCTCATGGGGACGCGACGGGTCGCCTCCTCCTGCGCCTCCGTCGGTGCGGGTAAAACCGGGGGGACTGGGCGGTCCATCGACCATCAGAACCTCCGCCGCCGGATCGCTGCTGTCGCACTCGGATGCAGTCTCTTCGGAGCCAATCGAATAGGCCGTAGAGGGATTCGTCGGGCTCGATCGCCGCGACTTGAGGGGTGGCCGACTGACGGGCCACCGCGTGTCTCACCCACCGTTGAAGCCTCGACCGACCAGAGCGCTTGCACCGGCGGGAAGCGGGGAGGGAGGACAACACAGGAGCCGACCGGTAGGGGGTCAACGGTTGCCGCAGGAGAACACCGCGGACGCACGTGCTAAAGTGCGTTTCCCCCCGGACAGGGAGCGCTTCCACGTCGAGCGGAGCCTCCTGAAGCTAGGCGGAGTCGTCGGTGATGAACGTGAGCGCGCCGAGACGGATCTCGCGGCCCTCCACCAAAACTCCGTCGAAAACCATGATGATTCGGGTCGGAAAAGATCGCAACTCCTCCAACAAAACGCTAAAACACCTGCCCCAAGGTGGACGCCAACTGTCGTGGTTCTAAGTCTGACAGTAATGTAGGGGGGTAAGTATGGAGAGGCGATATCTTAGCTATGGAGAAGTTGTAAGGACGCAAGGTTTACGAGTTCAGGCCCTTCTCGGAAGAAGTAAAAACCCTACGTCTCGGAGCCTGGAGGCGGTCGACTGGATTATGTGAGTATGAGTTACAGAGGTGCGAACCCTTGTCTCGGAGGAGGGGGTGGCTTATATAGAGTGCGCCAGGACCCCCGGCCAGCCCACGTTACGAAGGGTTCAATGTACATTAAGGCAGGGCGTTACTGGTAATGCTAGTAATAAAGTGCTATGATGACCATAAAAGCTACTTAATGACTGACCGTTAGCGTGCGGGGTGACTTTAGGTCTCCTGGCCATCGAGTGGTTGGATCTTGGTCGAGTGATCGCTTCTTGCTCGAGTGACTTCGAGTCTGTCGAGTGGAACACCTTCACGTCGATTTAAAGGCGATTTCTTCTAGAGATGTCCTTGGGTAGGGCAGTTAGGATAGGTCCATGACCCTACCCTAGGTGCATAGCTTCATCAGTCGCCCCAAAGTTCAACCCATGGCCCTCCTGCCCGATCACCTTTGATCGAAGGGACCACCCCACTAGCATCCGTCACGGCGGCTTCGCCGCATTGGTTCTAGACCCAATCATTGACGGATTTCATCTCACAAGAGTCCTCATGGACGGCGGCAGCAGCCTGAACCAGCTTTACCAGGATACAGTGCGAAAGATGGGCATAGATCCCTCGAGGATCAAGCCCACCAAAACGACCTTTAAAGGCGTCATACCAGGTGTAGAAGCCAACTGTACAGGCTCAGTTACACTGGAAGTGGTCTTCGGATCTCCGGATAACTTCCGGAGCGAGGAGTTAATCTTCGACATAGTCCCGTTCTGTAGTGGCTATCACGCACTGCTCGGGCGAACCGCATTCACAAAATTCAACGCGGTACCGCACTATGCATACCTCAAGCTCAAGATGCCAGGCCCTAGAGGAGTAATGATGGTCAATGGGAACACTGAACGCTCCCTCCGAACGGAGGAGCACACGGCAGCGCTCGCAGCAGAAGTACAAAGCATCCTCTCTAGGCAGTTCTCCAGTTCGGCCTTCAAAAAGCCGGACACTGTCAAGCGCGCCCGAAGTACCCTACAACAAGACCGCCTGGCATGTTCCGAGCTAGCGTAGCAATGCGGCCCCAACCCTAGCCCTCGCGATATATCGAAACCAGCGCTTCGCGTACATAACTACGCTCTTGAAATACCATGGGCACAGGGGAAGGGGCACTATCACGGCACGCCCGAAATACGGCTTAAACCGCACCAGGGGCCGCCGGATTCCTTTTTTTCTCTTACTCTCAAGACTCCATACTTCGGACGACCCGTTCGGCAATTCAACTGCCGCACAAACGATGCAAGATCCAGGAAAGCAGACAAGCCACGCCGCATCATGGAACTCCCAGGTGGTCTCTACTGCGAGCAGTATACCTGTTTTTTAATACAATTCCGCGGCCTGCCCCTGGCCAGGACATGTTAAATAGTCCATATCGTTCCGCTTTCATAGCAGCCTTTCTATAAACAATGCATAGCTTTTTGTCTATTTTTTGCATTACCCTCTTTTTATATATATGTTTATTAATAACATGCTGCATCCGTACACTGTGGTATGGCAAAATACGCCAGGGGCTTCAGTACCCATCAATATGGCGTGAGAAGTCCGTCCACTTTCACAAGTGCGGCACCCCGAACTTATAGCACTATATGCATCGGCTCCAAATCATGATTTGGGTCAATAGTTGGGTTTGCCCGGCTCCTATGTTTTGGTGCCTTACGTTCCGCTATATCGGCTAAGGTAGCACTAGGAGAACCACTGCGATTGTGCCCCAGTTGAGCTGGGCCGAGCACCTCAGTGGAGAAAGCTAAAACTGACTGTCATGATGAGGCGAGAGACCGGTCGCTGTTCGAGAGGTTTTTCGAGTCCTTAAAGGCTTATGCCGCTTCGAGCGAGGAACCGGCTTTGTCCGGCCAAGGCATGGATAGCGCCCCGAACTCGGTCTTTCGAATACTAGGGGCTTCACCGAAATTTAAAATTATAGAGTTCTATGGCTAAGTGAGAGTGTTCAAGCATTATAGTCCGATTGTCTTGTTCGTTGTGCTGACCGCCTCCCTCGACGGACCCAATCATGGGAAAAAGAGCGCTCGGGTTTATCCCGAACACCCCAGCACTAGTGGCATGGGGGCAGAAGCCGACGACTGGCCATCTCTCAATTTTTTGATAAACGGCCGCACAAAAAGTAATATTTTAAATTCAAGCATTGCTTAGCGCATATGAACAAGTTTTCAGCGCACAGGATAACACGAGCGAGTTCATTCAAAAATTACATCCTTGGTACATTCATCCTCCACAAGGCGGGCACCAGCAAGAACATCCTTATAATAGTTCTCGGGCTTGCGATGCTCCTTCCCCGGCGGCGGCCCGTCCTTCACAAGCTTCTCACCGTCCAGCTTACCCCAGTGCATCTTTGCACAGGCTAGGGCCCTACGGGCACCTTCGATGCAGATGGAGCGCTTGATGACCTCGAGCCTTGGACAAGCCTCCACCAGCTGCCGCACCAGTCCGAAGTAGCTCCCAGGCGGGGCCTCTCCAGGCCACAGCCCAACTATGAAGCCCTTCAGGGCCTGTTCGGCCGCCTTGTGGAGCTCGACCAGCTGCTTCAGCCGGTCGCTCAAGGGCACAGGGTGTCCGGCCTCAGCATACTGAGACCAGAACACCTTCTCCGTCGAGCTGCCTTCCTCGGCTCGGTAGAAAGCGGCCGCATCGGATACGCTGCGAGGAAGATCTGTGAATGCCCCTGGAGAGCTCCAGATTCGGGTAAGTAACAAGTAGTTTACTTTTATATGTATGCTTTGCATATAGAATGCCTTACCCGCCGCTATCTTTTTCACCGCATCCAATTCCTGGAGGGCCTTCTGGGCTTCGGCCTTGGCAGATTTGGCAGTTTTAAGGGCCGCGGCAAGCTCGGACGCTCGCGTCTTCGAGTCGAGCTCCAAACTCTCATGTTTTTGCATGAGAACCTGAAGCTCTTGCCGCACCTTGCCAACCTGCGCCTCAAATTTCTCCTGCTCGGCGTGCTCCGTGGCCGCTTTCTTCTCGGCCTCGGACAGCGCCTGCTTGAGGGTCGCCACCTCAGTTGTGGCCCCTACAATAAGCAGTATACTCGTGTCATTTTTTGCAATTGCGCCTTCCTATAGGCATTTTTTCTATAAGGTATCTCTTACCTTCTTTCTCCTCGAGCTGCCGTTTGGCAAGGCCGAGCTCTTGCTCGGTCCGCTCGAGGCCCTGCTTCAGGGCACCCACCTCCGCAGTCAGTGCGATGGTGGCCAGCAGTGAAGCCTGCATACGTATATTGACTCCTTTTTTAGTTAGACTCCTACGATATTTAATAGATCCTCTATTCAGCTTTTCTTTCCGAACGCCAAATAGAGCATCAGGGGCTACTGTCTATACGGTAATATTTTTACATATTTTTACTTACCTCGAAGCCTGTTAGAAGGCTAGCACAAGCTTCATTCGGTCCGCTTTTGGTGGACCGAACCTTCTGGACCACCGTACTCATGATGGCACGGTGCTCCTCATCGATGGAGGTGCCCTTAAGCTCCTCCAGCAGATTGTCCGGCGCCTCCGGTTGGACGGAGGACGCCGGCTTAGTAGGCTTGCTCCTCTTGGCAGGAGTTCGCCTACCGCGGTCCGGAATTGTTGATGATTCCGGCGCAGTGTCCGGCTTAAAGCCGTACTTGGAGCCCAGGGGGTCTTGTCCCCGTCACTCCTGGAGTCCGGGAGGTCGCCTCGCAGCTCCTCCTGGACCACCTCCTCTCGCCCCGGAGCTTGTCGCAATGCCACTTCGGCGTCATCCGCAGCACAGGGGGAAGCAGCGGACGGAACTGAATTCACGTCCGATGAATCCAGGGAGCCGCTCGATGACTCGTCGAGCCCGTCCTTGGGCAGACTGCATGATTATATCCGACATTAGGGAAAGCTGTGCAACAAAAGGAATATCACGAGTTACTCTGGTATCCGAACACTTACGATCTCGCCGGACGCTTGGCCCTGTCCGGCCACTCCTCTTCGTCCTCGTCGGCGTCGGGGACGTAGTCCAGCGGAGGGGTTTTCCTCTTCTTGGACCCCTCGGCTTCCCCTACTGGGGCGGCCTTCCTCTTCTCTCCTCCCCCCACTGGAGGGGGAGAGGTTTCTTCTTCCTCCTCCTCGTTTTCACGGGAGGAGTGCGTCTCGGACTCGTCGGACGACGAGTCCGACACCACCATATGCCGGGAACTCTTTCCAGTCCCCATGGCCTTCTTCTTCTTGGCCTTCTTCTCCGGCACCACATAAGGTGCCGGAACCAGCAGCTTCTCTAGGAGAGCAGGGGCTGGGTCTTTGGGCAAGGGAGCCGGACAGTTAATCTGTCCGGACTTCTCCCGCCAATCTTGTCAAAGGTGAGGGAGTTTAGATCCCGCATAGAGTCAAACTATGAAAAGCTTAACATCCTGTAAAAGATGGAAATATCTTACCTCGCCAGCAGGACGCTGCGAGCTGAATCCGCGGTCTTCGGAGGCGGATGTGGGAGCCTCGGCGCCTTTGGTTAGCCCCCTCCAGACATCTTCGTATGTCGTGTCGAAGAGCCTGCTCAGAGTTCGATGCTGGCCGGGTTGAACTCCCACAAATTGAAGTCCCGTTCTTGACACAGAAGGATCCGGCGGACGAGCATGACCTGGATTACGTTGACAAGCTTGAGCTGCTTGTTCACCAAGGACTGGATGCATTTTTGCAGTCCGGTCAACTCTTCTTCGTCGCCCCACGACAAGCTCGTCTCCTTCTAGGACGTGAGCCGCGTAGGGGGTCCGGATCGGAATTCAGGGGCTGCGGTCCACTTCGGATCACGTGGCTCGGTGATGTAAAACCACCCTGACTGCCACCCCTTCAAGGTCTCCACAAAGGAGCCCTCGAGCCATAGGACGTTGGCAATTTTGCCCGCCGTGGCACCTCCGCACTCCGCCTGGTTGCCGCGCACCACCTTTGGCTTGACATTGAAAGTCTTGAGCCAGAGGCCGAAATGGGGGCGAATGCAGAGGAAAGCCTCGCACACGATGATAAACGCCGAGATATTGAGGATGAAGTTCGGGGCCAGATCGTGGAAATCTAGGCCATAGTAGAACATGAGCCCACGAACAAATGGGTGGAGAGGAAAACCCAGTCCGCGGAGGAAGTGGGGAAGAAATACTACCCTCTCATGGGGCCTTGGGGTGGGGAGAATCTGCCCCTCCTCAGGAAGCCGGTGCGCGATGTCTTTGGACAAGTATCCGGCCTTCCTTAACCTTTTGACATGGCCCTCCATGACGGAGGAGACCATCCACTTGCCTCCCGCTCCGGACATTGTTGGAGAGGGTTGAGGTAGGAAGTGCGGGCTTGGGCGCTGGAGCTCGGGTGCGCAGAAGATGGATAGGCAAAGGAGGAAGAAGGCGTAGGTAAAAAGGTGGATCCTTATCCCCTTATATGGGCAGATGCGACTATGCGTCCCCACCAGCCTAGTAAAACTCGCTTGCCTCCCAAGCATCGTGATAAGTGGCGCGGTTGGGTTACCCACGTCCGTATTAATGAGAATCCCGTAAACAAAGGGGACACGATCTCTGCTTTGACAAGACGTGCCAAGGAAACCGCCTCGCAAAACACACTGAGGTGGAGAAGTGAAAACGATTCGAATAAAGGCTTGGCCGTAGTGTGATGTCACGCTGCGGAATACGTCAGCAGATTAGATTGGTGTTAATATTATTCTCTCTATGGCAATACGTGGAAGCTTATTTTGCAGAGCCGGACACTACTCTTGGTGTTTACAAAACTTTTATGAAGAATTTGGAGGAGGAACCCGCCTTGCAATGCCGAAGACAATCTACGCGCCGGACTCGTCGTCATTGAAGCCTGGTTCAGGGGCTACTGAGGGAGTCCTGGATTAGGGGGTGTTCGGGTAGCCGGACTATACCTTCAGCCGAACTCCAGGACTACGAAGATACAAGATTGAAGACTCCGTCCCGTGTCCGGATGGGACTTTCCTTGGCGTGGAAGGCAAGCTTGGCGATGCGGATATTCAAGATCTCCTACTATTGTAACTGACTTTGTGTAACCCTAACCCTCTCCGGTGTCTATATAAACCGGAGGGTTTTAGTCTGTAGGACAAATTCATCATACAACAATCATACCATAGGCTAGCTTTTAGGGTTTAGCCTCCTTGATCTCGTGGTAGATCTACTCTTGTACTACCTATATCATCAATATTAATCAAGCAGGACGTAGGGTTTTACCTCCATCAAGAGGGCCCGAACCTGGGTAAAACATTGTGTCCCTCGTCTCCTGTTACCATCTGGCCTAGACGCACAGTTCGGGACCCCCTACTCGAGATCCGCCGGTTTTGACACCGACACTCCTTCTTTGCTTCTTTTCTTAATATGTAAGATTTGCTCACACATATGTTCAATTGCTTGTTTGTATCAGCCAGCCATACTAGGACTATTTGCTTTGATTACTTGCTATTCTTGACCTAACACTCTAACAGAGCTTGTCAACGATTTAGACACTAAGGGCTGCTGTAGTGCGGGCTTGTCTAAATCATAGGTGACATAAAGGTTTGGTTGTACACTAAAGTAGGCTCTCCAAGAGTACCTGGAGATCCAGTTCGAAGGCATGCCTAGTTTTTACATAGTGCACACATAGTAAATGCTCATTTCATTGTGTGAAAGTGCAAGAGATGTGGCATGTTTCATTATGTGGTGTTGTTTTGTTATAATCTCATCCTTTTGTGTTGTTCACAGACTGGAAAGTATGCATATTTATCTTCCAAGGAGATGAGTAACTGGTTTGTGTCACCTTGCAGAGGGGGTGCAATGAAGATAAGATTGAGGATTTCCAAGTACAAGATGTTAGGAAGGAGCCTTGCAAGAGAAGGAGGAGCAACGTTGAGCCTGTTCAACCAGTTAAGGTAAGTCACTGTATCCAACTCAACAGTTCAATTGCTTGTTTGTTTCAGGCATAGTTAATTTGCTCTTTTCAATTGCTTTATTTGTCCTCGGTTAATGAGATGCCCAAATAATGATGCATGATGTTGGGTACTTGTATAACTATTAGTTGACATAATTAAAGGCCTTACCATTTAATTACTCTGGCAAAGTGTGCCTGAAGCTTTGAAGTCTATTAACCAACTATTACCGCATGAGGCTCGCAATCTAGTTTATACTAGGCTAATGATTGCATAGTTTTGCTTGCTGTAGTAGGTTTGTATGAATCCCTCTGTTATTCATTATGCTCCCTAAGACTTTAATCGAGCTACAGAATGGCCAACTGCTTGCGTACTTATACGCAACGTGCTGTCTGAACTTGTTTGTGTTTTGGATTTGGCCCCAACATCATGCTCCTCTAGTGAGCTAAGAGAGATTTCTGTATGCGGGCTGCATAGACTACCATTTTGTAATTTTTAAAATATCACCTGCTTATGCTTCATGACGTGTAACATTATTGTTAGTCCTGTTTTGCCATGTACAAAATAATTTGTCTTACTCGCTTCACTGTTGTAACTATATTTTTTCCCTAGTCATGTGTACTTACAGAAACATTTCAGGATGAAGTGACATCAACACAAAGATCTGCGAGCAGTGCGACATGGCCATTACCAAATGATTATGGATTGGAATTGGAATGTGTTGATGTTCTCGAGCATCAACTAGAGGTGGCAAGACAATGTGTACATGATTCTGAATGTACAATCAACAAGTTGAGACTGGACTTGCAGGTATTAGATGCAGGAGTCAAAAAATGAAACGAGACACTGAGGTACCCATGAAGGAATTGGAGATTTTCCAGACTGCAATTTGTGCTATCTAAATCTGGCCAATCCTATTTTCTGAAGAAATTATAGTTCAAATGTTAAGTTCTGTTGATGCGTGTCCATGATGTATGAGCTTTATTTGTCCAGTGTATGTAATTTGCTGTTTGTATACGCTTTATTATCATTGGTGCCGAACTATAATGCCTAGTGGGTATATTCGGTTGTAATTTCTTTATTGCATAGAGTAGGATTATTCTACGTTTCTATGCCTTAGTCTTTTTATTGTATAGTGTATGTTTTTAGAGGCGATGGTATAGAGTAGGATAATTCTTGAATATGCTATATCGTTGAAACGGGGGCCAACACGCCCAGACATTTCGTGGACACCATACAAACGAACAAACATGTATAGTCAAAGCGGGCCTTAATTGGGCTAGTCAAAATAATATTTAGTGGATCCCAAATGATGTGGCCCACCATAACAACGACTCTTAGCAGGCCGTTAACAGGCCAAAAGCTCGATAGGGCCGTATAAATGGAAATGGCATGCGGGCCTCTAGCTGGCCGAAATAAATGTTAATTTTGTCTCGTCCCTTTTACTTTACGGGCTAGTAAGAGGCCGAAAGTGTTATGGGCTAGAGGAGGCCCAATTTGCAAAATAGGCTTTTAACATGCCGAAAGTCGCGTTGGGCTGAAATTTTGCCCCACAGAACATGGTCCCCTAATGGACCCAAAGTTTAAGGCCCAACTGTTGTGCGGGCTGTTAGCAGGCCGAAAGACAAAATGGGCTAGGAATTAGCCCATTTACCGAATGGGACAAGGACATGCCTAAAGTCATAACGAGATAGAATTGGCCCAACTACAGAATGGGCCAAGAAAAGGCTGAAAGATGTTTCGGGCCGTTAACGGGCTGGAACTGATGATGGGTTGCTAACAGGCAGAAAGAAGCTCGGGTCGTAATTGGGCCCAAAGACGTAGCGGGCCGTTAACGGGCTGACACTGACGATGGGCTAGAAATTGTCAAATCTAGAATGGGCCTTTGATGGGCTGATTCTGTGTAACTTGTATGGGTCGTGCTTGTGAATGGGCCTGACTCAAGTAGGCCGCTAATGGGCCGGCTCGCTTATTTTGACATGCTTGACCTTTTAACCTGAATGGGCCACTGTTGGGCCAAGACATGTGTCGATGTATCAGAGGCCCGTTCCGTCCATTCGCTGGATGACAACTGTCTGAACGCCGGGCCGACACGTGGATCTGCCGGCGAATGAGAATTTTACATGTGGAAAATCCCCATTGGTCCGCTATTAACGGGTTATCGAATCCAAACCGGATCCTGATAGCTTAACGGCGACCCGTTACGGTGGATGCCACATGTCGATTACCCTTGACGAAAGCACTTCTATGACGCGTGATTTATCGTCATGGAAGTGGACACTTCTGTGATCATAATTTTTGTAATGTCATGGAACACATCTATGACAGCACATGTATGACTATCTTGATTCTGTCATAAAATTGTCATGGATGTACTTGCTTGACAGAAAACGTGACCTACTGTGACAAACACGTATCATCACAGAAGTGTGTTTTTTTGTGGTGCACTCTTGGGAAGAAGCCCAAAGTTGGACCCAAGCTTGAAACTAAGTGCTTCTACTGCAAAGGGAATGATCACTGGAAGCGGAACTGCCCTAGATACTTGGCGGATAAGAAGGATGGCAAAGTGAACAAAGGTATATTTGATATACATGTTATTGACATGTACTTTACTAGTGTTCGTAGCAACCCCTGGGTATTCGATACCGGTTTAGTTGCTAAGATTAGTAACTCGAAAATGAGAGTTGCAGAATGAACACAGACTAGTTAAGGACGAGGTGACGATGTGTGTTGGAAGTGACTCCAAGATTGATACGATCACCATCGCACACTCCCTCTACCTTCGGGATTAGTGTTGAACCTAAATGAATGTTATTTGGTGTTTGCGTTTAGCATGAATATGATTGGATCATGTTTATTTCAAATACTGTTATTCATTTAGGTCAGAGAATAATTGTTGTTCTATTTACATGAATAAAACCTTCTATGGTCATACACCCAATGTTAATAGTTTATTGAATCTCGGTCGTAGTGATACACATATTCATAATATTGATGCCAAAAGATGCAAAGTTGATAATGATAGTGCAACATACTTGTGGCACTGCCGTTTAGGTCATATTGGTGTAAAGCGCATGAAGAAACTCCATGCGGGTGGGCTTTTGGAATCACTTGATTATGAATCGTTTGATACTTGCGAACCATGCCTCATGGGTAAGATGACTAAAACTCTATTATCCGAAAGAATGGAGTGAGGTAATGACTTATTGGAAATAATACATACCGATGTATGCGGTCCGATGAGTGTTGAGGCTCACGGCAGGTATCGTTATTTTCTAACCATCACGGGTGATTTGAGCAGATATGGGTATATCTACTTAATGAAACACAAGTCTGAAACATTTGAAAAGTTCAAAGAATTTCAAAGTGAAGTGGAGAATCATCGTAATAAGAATGTGGCCTTCATTTAAACAATGTGGAATAGTTTCATAACTCACGCCCACCTGGAACACCACAGCGTAATGGTGTGTCCGAATGTCGTAACCGTACTTTATTAGATATGGTGCGATCTATGATGTCTCTTACCGATTTACCACTATCGTTTTGGGGTTATGCATTAGAGACAACTACGTTCATGTTAAATAGGGCACCGTCTAAATCTGTTGAGATGACACCGTATGAATTGTGGTTTGGCAAGAAACCTATGCTGTCGGTTCTTAAAGTTTGGGGTTGCGATGCTTATGTGAAAAAGCTTCAGCCTGATAAGCTCGAATCCAAATCGGAGAAGTGCGTCTTAATAGGATACCCAAAAGAAACTATTGGATACACCTTCCACCACAGATCCGAAGGCAACACTACAAAAAAATACACTTCCGTGATGATACGTGTTTGTCACAGTAGGTCACGTTTTCTAACATGCATGTACATCCATGACGATTTTATGACAGAATCAAGATAGTCATACATGTGCTGTTGTAGAAGTGTTCCATGACATTACCAAAATTATCATCATGGAAGTGTCCACTTCCATGAAGATAAATCGCTCGTCATAGAAGTGCTTTCGTCAAGGGTGACCGACACGTGGCATCCACCGTAACGGGTCACTGTTAAGCTATAGGGTTTCTGTTTGGATCCGATAAACCGTTAACAGCCAGGACCAATGGGGATTTTCCACGTGTAAAATTCTCATTGACCGGAGGAACCACGTGCCGGCTCACCGTTGGGACAGATGTCATCCACTCAGTGGACAGGATGCGCCTATGATAGATCGACATGTGGCACGGCCCAACAGTGGCCCATTCCAGTGAAAAAGGCCGGCCTAGTAAGAATTAGTAGGCCGGCCCATATAAGGCCTACTTGTGTCAGGTCCATTTAAGCCCACGTCCCATACGAGATGTGCCCATTCGTCCCATCAATGGCCCGTTAACGATTTGACTCCATTGCGGACCATCAACAATTCGAGCCCGTTTACAACCCGCTATATATTTGGGCTCAATATCGGCCCGATGTGGTTTCAGCCTGTTAACAGCCCATTCAAGGGATGGACCAATTTTCAAGATGTACATCTTTCGGCCTTTTAGCGACCCATTTAAGTGTTGGGCCAATTTCCGGCCAGGTGTGTCTTTTAGCCTGTTGATGGCCCGTAAGTGAGTTGGGCCTCAGACCTGAGTTTTGGCCTTTTAACGGCCCATGCTCTTCATGGTCCAATACCAGCCCGGTTTCTCTTTCGGCGTGCTAAAGGCCCACAACACAGTTGGGCCATTTACAGTACGACCTGACTTTCGGCCTCTTCGCGGCCCATGCTCTTCATTGTCCAGTACGAGCCCGCTGTCTCTTTCAGCTTGCTAAAGGCCCACGGTATAGTTGGGCCATATGTAGCCCGGCCTAGTATCGGCCTGTTAACGACTCATGAAATCAACTGGGCCCACCTGTTGCCCGCTTCCATGTCGGCCTGTTAACGACCCGGGAGGTAAGAGTGCTGACCATTAACTTTCGTCCTGGTAATGGCCCATTAACTAAATGGGCCCACTAAAGTTCATACATGTCTTTAGGCCCAATTAGATAATTTGAGCCCATTACGATGAGCAATTATGCACAGGACCAAAACCGATCAAGCAAAGGTACGACATACAGGGAAAAACGTTGCACATCCAGCATATATTACAGGAAATTACATCCACTGGGAAATCAAAGATTGATGCGAGTGCAAATAAATGAACAAAACCTAATGATCTACAATGTCACAATCTGCAACCTCGGCGCGGATGATGCCCATAAGCATGTGGGCAAGTTCTTGCTGCTTTGGTACACTGTCTCTGAAAACATTGATTAGTTGTTGTTGCGCACGAATGTGCACCTCTGATTCCTCCACCATTTCAATCATTGCTTCAGCCATTAATTGGTTCACAAACATACATTCTTTCCATTGCATTCGAGACAGAGGAAACAGAACAGACTTAGATGGCGATTTTGGCAGGCTTGTATTATTGATAGTGGAGAGTATCTCGACCACTGCATCATAACATAAATTAGGAGGGGAACCAAACAGATTAATCAAGAGTTATTGCCATATTACCTGGCCTAGATTTATAAGAAAGAAACAATGGGGTTGCTTTGCTGTTTTTAGAGTTTATCTTCTTATCTTTAGCAGCCTGCACCAAATTAACACACTAGCATTGCTATCATTGGCCAGGTCAGATAATAGGAAAGCAACATTGACACAACGAACACCAGCCTACACCAAATTAACACCATATGGCACAGCTATCATCAGCCAGGTAAGGTAATACGAAAGCAACATTGACACAATGAACGGATGGGCAACCAGAGCAGCACAACAATTCAGTAATGTGCATGATATGAGATAGTACAGTCATGCAGCTCAGTATGCAAAACTACCATGCAGTTTTCCTTTAAAAAATCAACATTGTCGCCTTTAACATTTTGCTACAACTAATTTTAGATCAGATAAAGGTTGGATTCATGCCAATTAACAAAATATATGCTGATGTAAAAATATAGTGATATACAACAGGTACTTACATCAGCATTAGAGCACAGAGAATTCCCGCAAGATACTTTCCTCAAATACGATCCCAATGGAGGAAGTCTTCTATCATTTAAACTTATTTTCTAAAAGAGAGATGGGTAAGAAACATGTAGAAAATATGATCAGAATGCTATAAAATTTCATGATGCGAGGATACGCACATGCTTCCTAGAATGGAGTTGACATATTTTTGCTGGACTGGAGCAGACTAGTTCTTTGGCCACTGGAATCTTCTTATTATCAGTGGGAGTTTGGTTTCTCTGTGTTGGAGCAGTATCTATGAAAACTGGAATTGGTTTATTATCTCCTGGCGTTTGGATCTTTTGCAAAGACCTGGTTTGTAACCCTTCAGATTCTAACATAGCCGTCTTCCCCTTGCATGCCTTATATAGAAGAATGGTGCTTCAATTATAAAACATGCTACAACAGAGATGGAATAGGTACTGAAGAATAGAAAGGCATGACATATTGACATGTATTCCCTCCATCCGGAAATAAATGGATGGTTCTAGGCGTATTTCAGTTCTAGATACATCCAGTTTTATCCATTTCTGCGACCTGTAATCCGGACGGAGGGAGTATGATGTAAGAGCTAGGGATACGACGGGACAACAGTGTAAAAAACACTACTTGAATGTAAAAACTGTATGCTAGCAGAATACATACAGAAAAACACTAAGGCAACATATGCATGTATGATTGGGAAACTAAGATGGCATTGCAAGAGACAACTAGCACAACACTTCAATGTAAAAAAAGAACATGGTATGGTAGACAGATGAAGTACATACTGATGAATAACAATGCATAAGATATTGAGAAGCATGATGTCCAAACTAAGCAGATGGCATTGCGATAGAGTAGAATGACAGTACTTGAATTTGAAAACATGTTATCATGAATGGAATAGGTACTAAAAAATAGGAAGGCATGCCATATTTACATGCATGATCAGTAGGCAAAGCACAAGGCATTGCAGCAGAGTGAATGCACTCCAGGACATTATATGCATGATGTACCCATATCAAGGGCCAAGTTAGAGCAAGGACCTTGTGGGGTGAATAGGATTCATCATCTTTCTGCAAGTCTTGTGAAGAACTACCTTTACATGTTCCATCATATTGGGTATCATTGACGTCAAGTTTGTTGGCCATTACATTGCTCTGTGAGGTTCTTGTGGATAAATTAGTGTGTGTAATTATATCTGACATGCATGGAAGACAACTAGTAGTTAGATTTATGTAATGAGTGCATGTAGGAGATGACATAAATAGTAGGACTGGGGTTAACTAGTAGCAACAGGTCTTGTCGTGGAGTTGTCACGGCAGATGTCCTAGTGTGAGGACTTAGTCGTGAGGCCAACGCATCTATGTGGTACCTTGAGAGGGGTTGAGCGGAATCGAGAGATGCAACGCAAGACAAGATTTTAGACAGCTTTTGGCCCCGGGAAACATCATCCGGTAACAACCCTACATGCTGTTTGAGGCTATGTCTCATTATGATCATGAGGAAGTCGTCGTAAACCGGATCTCCTAGTTAACCCTAACCCTTTAAGATTGTTTCTTCTTACTTATCCCTCTTTGGGGAGCCCTGCCCCTCCTTATATATGTTGAAGGGGCGGGTTACATGTAGAGTCCAACTCAGACTTAAGACTTAACTATTATAACTTCTCTTCTTGGCTTTCTTAACATATTGGGCTTCATAACGTCTCGGGCTTCATAACATCTCGGGCTTCATAACTCTTGGCAACCCAGTTACCACTGCCTGCCCGGGAGTTAACTCGTGCCGGTTTAAGAATTTCTGCTGAGTTATCATCTGACTTAACTCCTATCTTAACTGTCAGCCGGTTTAACAACCGGCCGGTTTACCGTCTGGGTTAAGTGCCTGTTTTACCTGTCTGTCTTAACTGTCAGCCGGTTTAACAACCTACCGGTTTACCGTCTAACTTAACACCAACCGGTTTACCACCTGCCTTAATACCTGCCAGTTTACCACCTGCTTTAACACCTGCGGTTTACCTCCTGCTTTAAGACCTGCCAGTTTACTAAGTCCCAGCCGAGTTATAAATCTGGCCAGATCATACCGCGGGGTATATCCCCGACATTAGCCCCTAGTTTAATTTGGATTTATCCATGTTAAACTGATCCTGATCATCCTTAAGTCCTTATCACTTCCTTCTTCTATAAAATCCGAGTCAATAAGCCAGCTTCATAATCAATTTGCTGACATTGGTTTGTCACAGAGAAATATTGTGAAGAAAAACTCTGTTGACTTCAGCTCCCAATGCTTAACAAAAATATTGGCCTTTGAAATACTCATTTGATCTTCAACCGGTTTAAGAATGTAGGACTTGCCGGTTTACCATTGCCAAAATTACCGGTTTAAGAATATTGAACTTTGCTGGTTTATCATTGCCGGTTTACAAATATTGATGGCATCGGGTCATAATTGTAGTTAACATCAAGCTTGAAAATATACCTCTTATATGCCTATCACTTGTAGCCCCCAAGTCTTAAGAAGGTAGCATAGTAACAACTTAAGACTTGCTTCAATATGAATGTCACAAGCTTGAAGAAATCCAAATTGTTCATCTCAGTCACTAATCAAAACTGAATATTCCACATATGTAGCCCCCAAGTACTGGGTTGTCATGCTTGCAGCAACCTGGGACTTGTAATTGCCTGATTCTCATAAAAAGTTCAACTAGTGTAGCCCCCAAGGGCCGGATCATTATGCAATAAGGAGTAGGGACTTTATAGATATGATCATGTAGACTTGAACATGAACGTGTAGCCCCCAAGGGCCGGCTCAGTAAGATAATATTGAGCTGGGACTTTATATATACTTCATTGAGAATAACATTATACGATGTAACCCCCCTCATGGGGCTTGAACCCACGTCCACAAGGTTGAGAGCTTTGTGCTTTACCAACTGAGCAGTGGATCCTTCAATAATAGATGAAAACTTGTGTACCTTGAATTGTTCGATAGGAGCAATTGGTAGCCCCCAAGGGCCGGCTCATTACGATGTGATGAGTCGGGTCTTCAATAAGTGAGCAAAACAATGACTTTGCATTAGCCCCCAAGTGTCATGGTGCATGCTTGCAGCGACATGAGACTTATGTATTTGATGTAATCTCAACTTGAATAATGTAGCCCCCAAGTGGCGGGTCGTAAGCCTGCAGCGACTCGGGACTATTCCTCCAATTGTAGAATAAATCATATCTCTTGATAATATGATAGTCATTGCACTAAAGCGACTTTGAAAACCTTAATTATAATACTGGTTATTGATAACCATAATAAAATCCAGCCATGTTGGCTATTAAAGATTTGAATAATATGACCTGGTTTGAAAACCGATTCCTGCCATATAAGCCGGTATATCCATGCACATATGATACATGCTATGATGATGTAATTATAATGCAACGTATGATGCAATATATGATGATGTATATGTATGATCAAGAGGGTTTAAGCGATGGTTCGGATATGACCAGAGCCCTCAAGTAGTCATAATTGTGGCATTGCGTCGATCAAGAGGTGTAGCTATGGTTCTAATACGACCAAGCCCCCAAGTGATTTCCCTGGTGCCCTTATGCCTATCAAGAGGTGTAACTAGGGTTCAAACCCATAGCCCCCAAGTGATTTCCCTGGTGGCTTTATGCCTATCAAGAGGTGTAGCTATGGTTCAGATACGACCAAGCCCCCAAGTGATTTCCCTGGTGGCCCTTATGCCGATCAAGAGGGTATAAGCTATGGTTCGGATAGGACCAGAGCCCCCAAGTGATTTCCCTGGTGCCCTTATGTCTATCAAGAGGTGTGACTATGGTTCGAACATAGCCCCCAAGTGATATTGTGAGCTGTGCTCAAGGGATACCCATGTTTGAGCTGTGCAGTGCAGCAGACTCTCTTTGGCCCCTTATGATAATATTGGCTTGTTAGTCGGATTACCGAAGTAACCAGAGCTATGCTCTTATGATAATATTGGCTTGATAGCCGGATCAAGAGGGTAGTAACGCTACGTTCTCTTTGGTGAATACACCTATGTTTGAATAGGAAGCCCCCAAATGATATTGTGAGCTGTGCTCAAGGGGCACCTATGTTTGAGCTGTGCTTTTGCAACAGACTCTCTTTGGTCCCTGTAATTTTTTCTTGAATCGGATTTTGAACCGGAATCCTTTTTTTAAGCCGGAAATTTTCTGACGGCCTTTAAATTTGCACCAATTTGGCGGTTTTAGGGTCCTGCATTTAGATAATTGTGTAAGACGGAGTAATTGATTTTTAAAAGAAAGCAATATACAATATAAAAATATATTGAACGGACTTCACCTGATATGCCAGGCCAGTAGTTATCCACCGCGGAGTTGATGATCACCATGGTGAAGCGGAAATCAATCATGGGTGAGTCCGCCATAGGAACAGACAGATGAGTCGGCCGCAATATTATAGGCCGGCGCGGACGGGCAAGTTGTCCTCCATATTGTAAACTGGTGCGAATGCGTGAACCGGCTGTCCGTTCATCAGGTAATGTGACACGAAGAAAAACACCGTTGTAGAACGTTGCCATCTCATGCTCCATACCCGCAATACAAATATAATTGTCCTGTGTATAAAAAATACGGCAAGGCGTAGTAATTGTTTGTGAAAAGAGATCAACATGCGCTTTAACAAACAATATATAGGATAAGTATCACCTGATTTACTTAGGTGGCAGCTCTGTACATAGACCCTGTCTTTAGGTCCAGCTTGCCTTTAAAATATTCAGTCATGGTCTGCAAACCGACCGGAACGGCACGTGGGCTTCAACTTCTTCTGGTTGCTTATTTCCAGTATGCTGCTCCGGTTTGCAAATGCCTGATCGTGCAATATCATATGCATATTCGCCCCATTCATCAATGAGTACTAGTTTTGTCAGTACTTTGTATTGGCTTGGGTCTTCACGTGGGGAGAAAATCCCCTCCTTTCTTTAGCAAGTTCAAAGTAGTGCAGGGCACGCAACGCTAGTAGCTTTGCTCTTCTGCTATGCATCTTAGGAGATGTGATGTTTGTCTAAGTTAATGCCATAGAAGCAGCAGGCTCGATGCACAACCGTTGAAACAAGGTGGCTCCAAACGGTGACTTGCAGAAGCACCAACAAGGTGGTACAAGGCGGCTCGGCGCGGCACCGGCTTAAAGCCACGGCGACGGAAAGGTAGCTCAGCAGAAGTGTCCCAAAGGTGTTGAGGCGGCTGACAGTCTGAGGTTACGGCTGTGGCCGGAACAGCGGCTCTGCGCGGCCAGGAAACACGGACTCGCCGGCGTGTGGCGCAGCGTGGCGGTTTGGGCGGCGAGTTGTGCATGCGTCTGCTAGTGGTGGTCCGGCGTGGGCAGACACTTGAGACTGGAAGGTCCGGGCGGCGACTCTGACGGCGGGGCAACGGGGCCGGCAGGCGTGCTCGGAACTGGCACGCATCCAGCGAGGCGGATCAATAGGTGCTCCATCTCTGAAGTATAACACTACTTTCACAGCGAACAATTATCCTGATGACCTTGCACTTGTAGTAGATGGTGGATGCATGGTAGATGAATAGTTGATCTGATGTACATGCATTAGCAGCCCACTAACAGCTCTATGTCGTAGTTGTACAACTTGACGATGTAACTGGAGCTTATGGCAGGTCGGCGAACGGAGGCGAGGCGACTCATGGAAACTGGTCAAACCGCATGTAAAAGGAAACACTGGAGGCCGGGACACCGGGCCATGCCGGGCGCAGGAAAGCTCAAATGGAGAAGCGGTGAGTCAGCGGGGCGCGCCGGAGCCGGCCGGAGCAGCGACTCAATCCGGGCGCGCAGACGGCGGGTCGGAGAAGGCGCGGATGCGGCCGGGTTCAGCACGGGCGTGCAGAGCAGGAGTTGAGGGCGGTGGCGATCCAGACGGGAAGGCGACGGTGACTGCTGCAACATCCGGTTCAAGGGTAAAAACGAGACGGCGCCGGCGACCCACGGCAACGGGGCGGCTCTCGCAGCAGGGGAGAGGCGCACGCTAGGGATCCGGCGGCGACTTAAAGTGAGGCTGGGGCGGCTCCATCCGGTGCAGCAGCGGGTGGAAGACAGGCGTGGCTGGCGGAAGGCATGGTCGGCGAGCGACGACTCAAAGACGGCCGACGCGGCGGCGCAGGGCACTGCGACGGTGGCCCCGTGAGGCAGGATCCAGCTCAAGGCCGCGCCGGTGGAGGCGGGTTAGAACCGATGGTGGCTCGGAGACGTGATAAAGCATGGCTGCGCCGGTCGAAGCAGGTCGTAATCGGCACGGACAGGGCAGTGCCAGCGCGAGGCAAACCGGCAGCGGCTTCGAGGGTAGAAGACGCCGGTGAGGCGGGCCACGGTAAGGCGACAACAGGAGGCAGGTCAGGCGTTTCGACGAGGGCGGCTCTCGTCGATGGAGGTGACGAAGGTGGGTCAGCGCAATATGGGAATCGGAGTAAGGCGTGGCGGCTCCGAGGCCAGTGCGAGGCGCGACTGAACCGGTGTCGGGTTGGAGATGCGTAGCTGCGGGTTGGTGATGGCGACCCAGAGGAGCCGAGGCGCGACTGAACCGGCGGCGCGACTGAACCGGCGGCGGTTCAGAACAGAGGCACGGCCTCCTCAGAAGTGAGGCGCTCGACGCACAATCGACGACTCGGAGGCAGCAGGCGGCCCGAGGCATGGAAACTCAGAGGCGAAGGAGGTGGCCTGAGGCGGCACCGGGGCGGTTGCAGATGTGACCATGGCGACCGGCGGATCGGCGTGAACTCGAGCGAGGGGCGGCCTGAGGCGGCAGGGCCGGCTCAACCCAGCGGCGGACGTAACTCGCCGGCGACTTATGCCCAGACCGAAGCGGCGAACGGAGACCGGCGGGTTGAAGCGGCGACGCTTTGGCTCGGTCTGAGGCCACTTGGCCACGACGGGGACAGAGCACGGCCAGGGGAGACATGGGCGTTGGAGAACAAGGCAAACCCACTGCGGCTCGGCGATGGTGAATCCAGGTCCGAGGCGAGTCGGGGCGGCGTTGGCGACGACGCAGCCGGTTTGACGACCGGCGACTCGACCCGCGGGTGTTTTGACGAGGGCGAGTCACAGCCTCACAGGCAGAGGGGAACCGCAGCGGCGGGTTACCGAGGCTGTAGCCGGTTTAATGCGGCAGGAATCCACGCCGTGTTAGGCCTTCCACTATGTAGGCCAAAAGAGGTCAAATTAACTTCTAGCTTAGATAACCGGTGCCCTCACGTTGTGAGGCCGGTGCCCCAACAAAATTTTCATGGCATCGGAGCAAGTAGGAGCACCGATACCCAATTCCTTCAGCCAATAAAATACTATTAACTCTCAACTTTGAACAACAAATGTCTTCTCTCTCTTTGCTCAATACACAGCAGCATGGTGTACTTGTTTATCATATGGGTCCCAGAATCTTTTTCCTGCCGAAGCCCTACGTTGTGAGATCGATGCCTGAAAAGCAATTTTGGGCACCGGTGATGAGGTGGCTGCCTTTTGATGTATTTGGCACCGGCTACGTTGTGGAAGGCCTTATGGCCGCGGGAACGACGGTCTATCCCGAGATTGAACTGGGCAGGTCGCGGAGGCGGAGCAGAGGACGGGCGTGACTCGGAGGTGGCCGGTGCTCAAGCGAAGCTGGACGAGGCCATGGCTGCTTTGAACCCAGCGCAACAGGGGAGGAGGCTTGGAGGTCCCCTGGCAGTCGGCGGTTCATGGTGCGGTCGGCAGAAAGGCGCGAGGCCAGGGCAGCCGGGCATGAGCATCCCGGAGGGCAGCGAAGGCGGAGCTGACGGGTTGGAGAAGAACAGAGGCACAGGCCGGCGACTTTGGCGACTTAGCGCGAGTCTGTTTTTGGGTCGTGTGGTTTGCCAAGTCCACGTCCGCCCCACCTTCCGGGTCATGGCCCTCCTTCCAGCACTTTTTTTTCCTTTAATAGATACTGTTGGGGATATTACTACTGGGCGTAAACCAGCCAGGTCAGGCCGGGTTAACTCCATCAGTAGTTGAGTATATTAAAACCCATGAGGGCAGATCAGAGGGCTAAAGGCCCATAATCGGTTTAAGGCCTATAGCTGTAAATCGGCGTCGGTATGTAACTTGTATTGTAAGTTAGGAATAAGTAGAGACCAAACCGGACACATCTATGAGCCGGTATTGGGACTCTGTAAACCGAAGGGTGTCACCCAAGTATATAAAGGGACGACCCGACGGAGGTTCAAAAACAACAGACAACAACTCGAGACATAGGCGAAGCTTGTTTGCTCCCTAGTCATCGAAACCCCATCAATTCAATCACAACTAGACGTAGGCTTTTACCTTCATCGAAGGGGCCGAACTAGTATAAACTCTCTTGTGTCCCTGTGTCCGCTTTAACCCCTTCAAGCTAACCCATCGCGATGGCTCCACGACTAAGTCCTTTCTCTAGGACATCTGCCGTGACAAAACCACGACAGCTGGCGCCCACCGTGGGGCTATCGCACGATGGTTTCAGGTTCTTGGAGGGCCGCTTTAAAGGACTCGAGGGCTACGCCGTAGGCCGGATGACTAAGAGTCGTCGCGGCAAGCTCTACATCGACGACGCAGGCTGGGGCCCCAAGGCCGGCTCAGTTGAGTACGAGTACCGGGTCCCCTTTGATGGCATTCACGTTTTCATTGGCAAGATCGGTGAACCGGGCCCTGAGCCGGACATCTGCACCGACCTCGTCGAGACGGCTCAGCGTGCGCGATCCGCCCGGGTTAAACCGGCCATGAAGCGTGCCTTCGTGGGAGTCATCCATGGAGGAAGTTATGAGGATGGATCGGAATCTCGCGGCGATACCGTCGTTTGTTCCGATGACGAGTCATCGACCGGAGAAACCGAATCTCTTTATCAGCTACAAGACGGCCAGATTGGGGGCTGTTCCGATGGCGACAGTATTCCGGACCCCTCTGATCTGCCCAACCGGGTTGGAATATTCATGGCCGGCACACAAGCAGCGCTTCATTCTTCGACTGCTACGTCAACAACCTCCGGTTCAGCAGCGGCGACGGCTGCCGGGGCAGGAGGCCCTGTGCGCCCGCCAGCTCAAATTCTATCAGAGCTATTTGATGCATTGGCTGTGCTTATGGCGGAAGCTAATCCGGTGGATCAGGGCGTTCACAACGTGGAGATTGCAAAGGTGAAGGAACAGATCACCCAGGCCAAGACAGATCCGGCAGCTGAGGACACCAGGATGGCCATAGAGCGGGCCGCTTTAGACGCACAAGCCTACAGGCTCATGTTGGACCAGAGCGCGTCGCAGGAAGTCATGAGGAGGAAGTACCGATCCCGTTTGCCTCCAGTTTTCGAGGCCAGAGACCTTTTCAACACTCCAGGAGTAGGAACCGGCAATCCGCTGGAGGGAAATCGGGCGGAAGCTCCTGGTGCCGGTGCGCCGGTTCAGCCTCGTCGGATGGACCCGCCTCGTCAAAGCACCGTTATACCTCAGGCTGTTTTAACACCTCCGGATCACTACTCCAACCCAATGGACAATCTCGTCGCCGCTGCTGCAAGGCTGGAGGCCATTCCAATTGAAGGTGACTCGCCGCAGGCAGTAGAGACGCGACGGGTCAAGGAGGTTCTGAGGACAGCTTTGGTCCAATAGGAAGCGTACTCGTACAGCCGCGACCGAATCCACTCGACCCCCCGTCCAAGCCGGAGCTATAGCAGACATATGGATGAACCGGCAGTGTCGAGTAATGAACGACATGGAGCACCCCGTGGCAATAACCTGGCGGGTGGTGCTGATAACGCTCAGGAAGTGGTGGACCGGGCCCGAGCGCGCAGGGAGGCTGAGTTAGCTGCACAGCATCAGGCTCGGCAGCTCACGCTGGTTCGTCCAACTATCTCGATCAAACCTGGTGTTACTTCTAGTTCTCTGGGGGTGCCTTGCCTTATCCCCGCTTTACGCAATGTGCGCCTGCCCAAGGATTTCAAAGGCCCGCGCAAAGTACCAAATTACATGGCGGATCAACCTCCAGAGACATGGGTGGAGAGCTATGAGATGGCCATGGAGATGCTTGATGTGGATGATGCGGCGTGTGCGAAATACTTCACCATGATGCTTGAAGGAACGACCCGTACTTGGTTAAAAAGCTTGCCGGCTAATTCTATCAGTTCATGGGCCCAATTACGAGCCCGGTTTATCAGCAATTTCAAGGATACATGTAAACAGCCTATATTGATAGTGGACTTAGCTGCCTGCGTCCAGGAGGAAGGAGAATCAACGACTCATTGGGTGCGCCGGGTTTCACAAGTGTTGCACTCATCAGACCGCATCAACGCTGACACCGCAGTATTAACCCTAGAAGGCAACTGCCGGTTTGGGCCCCTAAAGCTGAAGTTGGGACGGATGAAGCGTCATTGCACTGACATGGGGACCCTCATGGCCGCTTTGGTGAAGTATGCTGATTCTGATAGTACCAAGGATCCCGAATCTGATGATGACAAGGCAGGGAAGGGAAAGAGGAACAACAACTCCAAAGGTCAGCAGCATCACTGGGCAGGCAATGGTGGTGGAGGCAAGCGTAAAGCGGATGGTAACATGGACTTTGTGGCTAATACCAACACGCAGGACAATGGCCAGCGACGCAAGGGTAAACCGAAAAATCGCAATGGGGCACCCAACCCTAACCCGGACCGCCTAAACTATCTACTGAGCCAGCCCTGTCCAAGACATGGGACGAAGGAGGCGCCAGCAAACCACCTTTGGAAGGATTGCTTCATTATGCAGGAGTTCAAGAATTCTAATGCTTTCCGGTATGATCACGGCTCCGGCGGTGGCTCAGGGTCCGGGCCGGGTTACGGTGGAGGAAATTCCGGTTCAGGATTTAACGGTAATCCGGGCGGACATAATAATCAAAATAGTCAGAACAACCAGGGTGGTTACAACCAACAGCAGCAACAGTCAGGTTACCAGAGCAACCCAAAACAGTTGAGTAGTGGGCAGTACCATGTCTTCACCACTAGCTTCGACAAGCGAGACTGGAAGGTTCAAAGGCGGGCGGTCAACTCTGTTGAACCGGCCATACCCCGTTATCTACGCTGGTCTGAACAGCCAATCATATGGAGCAGAGAGGATCACCCTCCCCAGGTTGATAATCCGGGTCAGTTGGCTCTGGTGGTGGCGCCTCAGGTGGGAGGTTACAAGTTCACCAAGGTGCTCATGGATGGAGGGAGCAGCATTAATATCTTGTACTATGAGACCTTCCGTCGTATGAGACTAACAGATAAAAATCTCAAACCGTCTAATACGGTGTTCCACGGTGTAGTACCTGGCAGATCAGCATATCCTGTTGGTAAGATAGCTCTGGAAGTGGCCTTTGGGGATGATCATGATTCCAGGTCGGAGACATTGACGTTTGAAGTGGTGAAAATCCAAAGTCCATATCACGCCCTGTTTGGGCGACCGGCCTATGCCAAGTTTATGGCACGGCACTATTATGTGTATTTGCAGCTCAAGATGCCGGGTCACAAGGGGACAATAACGGTTCACGGAAGCCGCAAAATCGCTTTGGAGTGCGAGGAAGGAGATGCGGCTTATGCAGAGTCGGTTTGTGCCACCGAGGAGTTGAAGTATTATAAAGACAATGTTGATCCGACGGACATGACTCCATTAAAGAAGCCAACTACGGAGCATGATCCAGCCCTGAAGTTCAAATCGGCAGCAGAAACTAAGCTTGTTGACTTCGTACCTGGCGATTCGTCCAAGCAGTTCAGCATCAGTGCCAACTTGGATCCAAAATAGGAAAGCGCGCTCATCGAGTTCATCCGTGAGAATCGGGACATTTTTGCATGGAAGCCCTCTGACATGCCAGGTGTACCGACGGAACTCGCTGAGCACACCCTTAATGTGGATCCTAAATACAAACCGGTGAAACAGTTCCTCCGTCGGTTTAACGAAGAAAGATGCAAGGCGATTGGAGAAGAGGTAGCCAGGCTCTTAGCAGCTGGTTTTATTGTTGAAGTTTTTCACCATGAGTGGCTTGCCAATCCGGTGCTGGTCCTTAATAAAAATGGCACTTGGCGCATGTGTGTGGATTCCATAGATCTTAATAAGGCTTGTCCAGCAAATCCTTTTGCCCTCCCCCGTATTGATCAAATTATTGATGCTACGGCGGGTTGTGAGTGTCTAAGTTTTTTGGATGCATATTCTGGCTATCATCAGGTCAAAATGGCAGTTAAGGACCAGGAGAAGACGACATTTATAACTCCCTTTGGAGCCTTCTGCTATGTGTCTATGATCCGGCGACAGCTCTTGGCCTCCTCTAATTCGGATGGATGTAGTAATGGCCTGGGAGCCGTATTGGAACTCGGTGAATTAGCCTGTAGCCTTGGATGACTTGCGTACGTACAGAACTCCTATCGGTCTCGGTTTAGGCGGTGTTCCAAACATTGATCCGGTTTGAGATTGTTGTACTTTGAAGGAATAAACATCACCAGCAGCTACGAGTTGATGCTCCGAGACTTGTAACGGGTCCGGTCAGATACCAACAGAAGTTGATGGTTTTAGCAACGCAGTGATTTTGACAGCTTGATTGCCAGATGTTGTGCACAACCCGCCGATAAAAATTCGTATGTAGATAAACTTCCTGTTGGCTTCGACGGATCGTCAGACAAGAGCGGCGCACAAGTTGTAACCCTAATTTTTCTTGAACCTTAAATCTCATAGATCCCAAATCTGAACTAATGACCTTTGAAGTTGATGCAAGTCCTTTCAAACCGGTTCATCCGGAAAATTGCAAACTTCTTGATCCCTAAAAGAGATCCCTTCAAAACTCAACACCACCGTGCGCGGGCCCCACGGTGGGCGCCAACTGTCGTGAAGTTATCACGGCAGATGTCCTAGTGTGAGGACTTAGTCGTGAGGCCAACACATCTATGTGGTACCTTGAGAGGGGTTGAGCGGAATCGAGAGACGCAACGCAAGACAAGGGTTTAGACAGCTTCGGGCCCCAGGAAACATCATCCGGTAACAACCCTACGTGCTGTTTGAGGCTATGTCTCATTATGATCATGAGGAAGTCGTCGTAAACCGGCTCTCCTAGTTAACCCTAACCCTTTAAGATTGTTTCTTCTTACTTATCCCTCTTTGGGGAGCCCTGCCCCTCCTTATATATGTTGAAGGGGTGGGTTACATGTAGAGTCCAACTCGGACTTAAGACTTAACTATTATAACTTCTCTTATTGGGCTTCTTAACATCTTGGGCTTCATAACATCTCGGGCTTCATAACATTTCGGGCTTCATAACTCCTGGCAACCCAGTTACCACTGCCTGCCCGAGAGTTAACTAGTGCCGGTTTAAGATGGTATGCCGGGAGTTAACTGGTGCCGGTTTAAGAATGTCTGCTGAGTTATCATCTGACTTAACTCCTGTCTTAACTGTCAGACGGTTTAACAACCGGCCGGTTTACCGTCTGGGTTAACTGCCTGTTTTACCTGTCTGTCTTAATTGTCAGCCAGTTTAACAACCTACTGGTTTACCGTCTGACTTAACACCAACTGGTTTACCACCTGCCTTAATACCTGCCGGTTTACCACCTGCTTTAACACCTGCCGGTTTACCTCCTGCTTTAACACCTGCCGGTTTACTAAGTCCCAGCCAGGTTATAACTCCGGTCGGATCATACCGCGGGGTATATCCCTGACAGGTCTCAAAAACTAAAGGGAGAACACAGATGAAAGCTACAGAATATGTATCATTTGTACTCGAGATTAACTAGATGGCACACAAAAGTATTAAAGAATAACATATGTTATACTAGAAGTGGTATAATACTATAATCACCAGCCTGTGGGATAGCATTGGCTGATGGATGATAACTATGGAACAACGTTACCTAAAGAACAAGTCTCTTAGCTGAACTATGGAACAACGTTAACTCCTGAATAAGACCCGTAAGAGATCAACATGAATATACAGTGAAATGTGATAATCTATTTTCCATTCTTAGATGAATAACAAAGCCATAAATGTTGCACACAAGTAAGATGAGGGTACAACCTATTTGGCCGCCATCCATATGAGTGAGCATCATGTGCTGACTTGTCGATGGCCCTGCAATTGTTGTGGTTGTCCATGTCGGGCACGCACATTCAATGCAGGGAACTGTTGAGTGGGGACTATAGTTGTATGCTTCCCTTATTGGAGCAGCTGCGGTGAGTCGGAAGACGGTGTGGCTGAAGATGCAGAAAACGCATAATGTTAAGAACGACACATCTCTCTGATCTGAAGAAATATCCTAAGAGATCAACAGCAAGGTACGTTTGTTGACTGAAGACTAAATAGGGGTCACATGATTTTATTTTATTTTGGTACTGTCCGATCTACGCTGGATGGCTTGATGGCCATTTTGTGCCTCCCGGCTGACACTGTTTGGAATCTTCCCTGAAGCGCCGGCGACCACCGACAAAGCAGCCTACCTCCCCTGTCCGTGGACCCGACCAAAACCCCGTTCCCCGCCCAACCATAGTACTGTGGTTGTGCCGCCCCCGGGCCAATCCACAAAGACTCGCCGTCGTCCAGATCCAGCGACGGCAGTACCTTCAGCCCGAGCAACTCTAAGATAGCCATCTAAGCGCTTCTTCCGCGACGAACTTGTGCCCCTGTACCCTTACATTAGACACCAACCAATGGGTAGCCTAGGAGCTCCGCCGGCTCGAGGGGTGCTGCTTCCCATTGGGAATCAATTGGCCCAGAATAAAAATTCAGACAACTGATGCCTAAATAAAGTGATTGAGATGAGGGTGCGACCTATCTGGCGGCCCGGTCAAGTAGGCAGCTCCAGCTGCCGAGTCGGTGAGGCCGACGCGGTTGCGGTGGCTACCGGCGGCAGGGAAGCAGAGATGTCGCGATGGTCGATGGCTACGGGGAAGCAGCGCCGGGGCTCTGGACGAATCCAAAGTTGGAGCTGCTCCGGCGCCGTGAACAACGGCAGGGGTGAATCGGCTCCGGTGCGGTTCACGCGGCCGTCGTTGAGGCAGCTCCGGCAGCACGGAGTAAGAGGCACACGGTCCAGTGCACGACAGCAAATGGACATCATCTCCGGGATTAGAGAGGAGGGCGGCGGTGAATTTGGTGCGGTGGGGGCGCCATGGAGGAGGGGTTGAGGTTTCGCGGCTCGGGAGAAGGGAGCTTCCGGGGAGAAGGTGATTTGGCGCCCACGAGGTATGAATGGGGAATTGGGAGGGGGAACCATGTCTTACAGACGCATTTTTCTCAAATGTGGGGGGAGTTAAAGTTCTACCCCTGCCTTTAGGCTTCTTGGCTTGGGTCTATGTACTGAGTGTCGGGGATAGTAGAGTAACTTTGCTTCTCCCAAATAGCGGGCGCGAGCGATTTTGGGCGAGGAGGGCGTGTTTTGAAATATAGTGGGCGCGAACGATTTCGGGTGAGGAGGGCGTGTTTTGAAATATAGTGGGCGCGAGCAATTTCGGGCGAGGAGAGTGTGTTTTGAAATAGTGGGTGTCGGTGTCAAAAACGTATTGATACAGAGGCGGCGCACACCCCGTATGCTTCACCGATGAGGTAATGGAACACGAGTTCCCTGAAGGGTTTAAACCCGTGAACATCGAATCATACGATGGCACAACAGATCCCGCAGTATGGATCGAAGATTTTCTTCTCCACATTCACATGGCTCGCGGTGATGATCTACACGCCATCAAATACCTTTCCCTAAATCTTAAGGGGCCAGCTAGGCACTGGTTAAAAAGCCTCCCAGAAAACTCTATCGAAAGCTGGGAAGACTTGGAAGATTCCTTTAGAGACAACTTCCAAGGCACTTATGTCCGGCCTTAGGATGCCGATGGCCTAAGTCATATAGTCCAACAGCCCGGAGAGTCGGCCAGGAAATTCTGGACTAGGTTCCTAATTAAAAAGAACCAGATTGTCGACTGTCTTCAAACACAGCATCCGCGGCGAATGGCTCGCCCGACACCTCGGCCAAGAAAAGCCGAAGTCCATGGCAGCCCTTACAACACTAATGACCCGCTTCTGCGCGGGCGAGGATAGCTGGCTAGCCCGTAGCGGTAACAGTACCAGCGACCCCGGCACTTCCAAAGTCCGAAACGATAACGGAAGGCCCCGATGCAACAAACATAAGCGTCAGAGCAATAATGATGATACAAAGAATACGATAGTCAACGCCGGATTCAGCGGCTCCAAATCCGGTCAACGGAAGAAGCCATTCAAACGAAACAAAGACGGTTCATCAAGCCTGGATTGAATACTTGATCGACCCTGCCAGACCCACGACACTCCTGATAAGCCTGCCAACCATACCAACAAAAGTTGTTGGGTCTTCAAACAGGCCAGCAAGTTAAATGCTGAACATAAGGAGAAAGGGTCGCCCAGTGAGGACGACGACGAGGAACCTCGCGCACCGAAAACAGGGGGTCAGAAGAAATTCCCCCCCGAAGTCAAAATGGTGAATATGATATACGCCACCCATACCCAAGAAGGAGCGCAAGCGCGTGCTAAGGGACGCCTATGCGATAGAGCCAGTCGCCCCAAAATTCAACCCATGGTCGGCCTGTCCGATCACCTTCGATCGCAGGGACCATCCGACCAGTATCCGTCATGGAGGGTCGGCTGCATTAGTCCTCGATCTAATCATCGATGGATTCCACCTTACGCGAGTCCTCGTGGAAGGTGGCAGCAGCCTTAACCTGCTCTATCAGGACATAGTCTGCAAGATGGGTATTGATCCGTCAAGAATCAAGCCCACTAAAACTACCTTTAAAGGAGTGATACCCGGTGTAGAGGCCCGCTGCACGGGCTCAATCACATTGGAAGTGGTCTTCGGATCGCCGGACAACTTACGCAGTGAGGACTTGATCTTCGATATCGTCCCCTTCCGCAGTGGCTACCATGTACTGCTCGGACGAACTACATTCGCTCGCTTCAATGCAGTCCCGCACTACGCCTATCTCAAACTCAAGATGTCCGGACCACGTGGAGTCATAACAGTGAATGGAAACATGGAACACTCCCTCCGCACCGAGGATAACACTGCGGTCCTGGCAGCGGAAGTACAGGGTGGCCTCATTAAGCCAACTATTACGTTGGCGGCCAAGTCCTCGGACACTGTGGAACGAGTCCGGACTACCCCATTGTACGACAGTCCAGCTCGTCAGGAGCTCGATTAGCAATTCGGCCTCCATCTCATCCCCTACCGAATTGTGGCATATGTGCCACGCGTACGTAACTACGCACTAAAAATACCAAGGGAAATGATGGAGGCACAATAAGGACAATGCCTGCAATACGACCAGACCCTACCAGGAAAATCACATTCCTCTTCTTCCTTATTTTATATTTCTTTCAGGTTCCTTCAAACCACATCACCGTTTCGACGGTACCAAGGCCTCTTTCCGTGACCTATTATGAAAACACCAGTCGGTGATCCTCTCGAAGGACAATACACTAAGGAAAAAAGTAGCATAGACGCGTGCCAGAGTACCTAAAGGATCCTTAAAGATCACCTTGTCCACTTTCAGGACGCATGCACGGCTTCCCCTTGTGTTCAACATGTAAAATAGCCTTGTTGCTTATTGCACTATTTGTATCAATACGTTTTGACGTATCAATCAGACTACAATGGAAATAGTTTTTAGCCCAAACCTACATGGCGTTGGCTTGTCTCTTAACATATGTTTCCCTGCCTTTTTTTGATTATCATGTACACCTCGGTATGGCCTAAATTTCCAGGGGCTTTATTAAGCCGTGTACATCTTTTAAATATTAAACCAAAGTCCAAACACTTTAACAATGTAATTCAGTGTCCCGAATATAGCATTATATGCATTGGCTCCGAATCATGTCTTTGGTCAATAGTTGGGTTGCCTGGCTCCTGTGCTTGCTACCTAACGTTCCGTCTGATCGGATAGGGTAGTAAAGGGAGAACTACTGTGATTATGTTTTTGGTTCACCCGGACAAACACCTAAGTAGAGAAAGCCGAAAACTGACTATCATGATGCGGCGAGAGCTGGTCAGCTATTCGGTGACTAAGTATAAATCTTTAGCGAATTTTTTCCGCATTATGCGATAGGATGGCCTCCACCCGGCCGAGCATTCACGGCACCCAAGTTCGTACAATCCAACAATACTAGGGGCTGTGCCCACACTCCCATTATAAAACTCCTATGGCTAAGTGAGGGCGATAAAGCCGTATAGTCCGATTGCCTGGTTCGCCGCACTAACACCTCCTTCATGGACGAGTACGTTGGGTCAAGTGTGTTTAAGTCTTATCCCGAACACCCCCGTACTACCTACGTGGGGGCTGAAGCCGACGACTGGCCAACTCTCAGATATCATAAACAACCACACACGAGGAGATATTTTAAAGTAAAAATAAGCAATTTATCATACATAAGCCTTGTCTCATGATACATGATTGGACAACATAAATACATTCATTCAAAAATGATGTCCTTCGAACATTGGCCCTCTATAATGCGAGATCCTTTCAGGACATCATCAAAGTACCGCTCCGGCGTGCGACGCTCTTTCCCAGCGGGCGGTCCCTCGGTTGCAAGCTGCACGTCGTCCATCTTCGCCCATTGCACCTTGACACGGGCAAAGGCCATCCACGCACCTTCAATATAGACCGACCGCTTCACGACATCAAGCCAAGGGCAGGCGCTGACCAACCACTTGACGAGACCGAAGTAGCTATTGGGCATGGGTTCGGCGGGCCAAAGACGGACTATCAAATCCCTCATAGCCAATTCAGCCAACCTGTTTAGTTGGGTCCATTGCTTCAGCTGATCGTTGAGGGGCACAGGATACTCTGGCGCAAGGTAGTGCGACCAGAACAGCTTCTCCGTTGAGCTTCCCTCTTCGGCCCGGAAGAACTCCGCGGCATCAGCAACACTCCGGGGCAGGTCCGCAAATACTCCTGGAGAACTCCAAATCCAGGTTAGAAAGATATACCTCTTCTTCACAAATTTGCTCTCCATGTTAAAGGCCTTACCCGCCGCAATTTGCCTTGCCTCTTGGATCTCCCGGACAACGCTTTGGGCTTCGGCTCGGGCTTCTTGTGCACTTTGGAGTGCCTTGGCAAGTTCAAAATTTTGCTCCGAACTCTTCCGCTCTAAGGACTCCCATTTGCCTATGGCATCCTTGAGATCTTGTTGGACTTCCTCCACTCGCGATTCATGTTTAATGCAGGAGGCTCGTTCCTCCTCCGCCTCCTGCTTGGCCTTGGCCAGCGCACTCTTGAGGGCCTCGACCTTAGACGTGTCAGATGCAAACATAATTATGAAACTCATTGAGATACAACATCATAGCTGGCATGGTTTCAGACGTGCTTCGGTATTACATACCTTGCTTTTCTTCTAGCTTCTGCCTTAGCTTGGATGCTTTGGCGGCATGGGCAGCTGACGCCTGTGTTGCAGCCTACTTGTTCAAACAGATATGTGCGTTAATCTACTGCAT
The DNA here is from genome assembly GCF_018294505.1 of Triticum aestivum. Lineage (NCBI taxonomy): Eukaryota > Viridiplantae > Streptophyta > Magnoliopsida > Poales > Poaceae > Triticum > Triticum aestivum. The sequence continues at coordinate 212,037,883 of NC_057809.1, forward strand.
AAGTTATTAGATCCTCTATTCGGTTTTCTTTCCGAACACTGAACAATGTCTCAGGGGCTACTATCTATACACATGCATTCTTTTATACAACTAAAAAAACATTGTAAGTCACATACCACAAAGCCTCTTAAAAGGCTAGTGTAGGCTTCGCTCAGTCAGCTTTTCGCGGACTGAACCTTTTCAATCACCGTACCCATAAGGGTACAATGTTCTTCCACAATGATGGCGCTCTGAAGCGCTCTCATCAGAGTGTTCGGCGCCTCCGCGTTGACAGAGGACGCCGGTGTTTGAGGCGCGCCCCCTTCTGGTAAAGAGGGTTGCTCCTTTGTCTCAGGAACCGTGTGGGTTTCCGGAATGACATTTGGCCGGGGGCCAAACTGGACATGGCCATCGTCTCCAGCCTCCATGGGGGTCGGTTCCCCCATGTTCTTGGCAGCCTCCAGCACCTCTCCCTATTCAGGAAGGGTCCTTTGGGACGACACCTTGGTGTTATCCGCGGCAGTGGGGGAGGAAGCTGGTGGAGGCGATTCGCTCTCCATCATGTTCGGACCTAGCGAATTCCCGGAAGAGGAGGATCGTTGGGGGAGGACCTTAACCGGACTGTAGCATACAATTTAAATACATTACAACTATAAGCTAGAAAAGCCAGACATATATATATATATATATATATATATATATATATATATATATATCTTTACCTACTAATAAAGCGGCTATCGCTTCTGGTCGTCCGTCATTAAAAGTACCCTTCTAGTTGATAAAAACCCACCAATGCCACCCATAAGTAGAAAACGATTCAATTTTTCGGACCAAAAATCGCCGCCTCCTTCATTGTTTTATAGGGGAGCAACGAGTAGAATACACAGAAAACGAGTGGTTGGCTGATCGATCTTCTGGCGATGAGACTAGGGTTCGATCCCCAGCTCTCACACTTTTTTATCTTTCTTTTCTCACGCATGTCCTACCCATGTATGCGTTCATGGGCCGGCCCATTTGTGGGGCTTTACTTGCTTGTATTTTTTATTTTACTTTTTTGTCTTTTCTTTTCTCATTATGTTTTCTTTCTTCTTTCTTCTTTAAATTAATTCGTGATTTCAATATTCTAAAAGTTGTGAGTTTTTAAAAATAAAATGTTTGAGAAATCATAAAATATATGTGAATTCAAAAATGTTTAGAAAATCATAAAAAAATTGCAGATTCAAAAAATGTTGGTGGTTTTGCTTTTTTGTCTTTTCTTTTCTCATTATGTTTTCTTTCTTCTTTCTTCTTTAAATTAATTCATGATTTTAATATTGTAAAAGTTGCGAGTTTTCAAAAATAAAATGTTTGAGAAATCATAAAATATATGTGAATTCAAAAATGTTTAGAAAATCATAAAAAAATTGCAGATTCAAAAAATGTTGGTGGTTTTGCAAAACTGTTTGCAAAATTAAAAAGAATCACAATTTTGAAAAAATGTTCGGGAAATAAAATCATGTTCATGATTTTGAAAAAATGATCGTGTATTCAAAACATATTCCGGAATATGAAAAAAATGTACAATACATTTTAGAAAATGTTCACAAAAATAAAAATAAATATTTTTTTAATTTGTTTCCCAATTTTAAAGAAAAGTTCATCCATTCAAAAAATGTTTGGTGAGTAAAAAATGTTAATGAATTTGAAACCGGTTCATACATTTAAATAGTTTTGTAAACAAAAGTAATGTTCATGATTATTTTGAGAAAATCATAAATTTCAAAAAAAAAGTTTGTCGGTTCGAAAACTGTTCACTGATTCAAAAGTATTTTATGTCTAGGATTTGATTAGTTTTTCAAAAGTCTGTATATGTCTTGGCGTTGGGAATAGTTCATAGTCAATGAGATTTGTTTTTAAAATTTTAAATGTTCCCTTGCGCAACATAATGACAAATGTGGCATACACTGACAAACTCATAGCCTTGGGATTTACCGCATCGAATATATTGTGATCACGTGGACATCGCGATCATCATCGGCTAGGGTGAGAAAAAAATGGCAACATGATGAGCCACTGTGTTAAAATAGAGTACACTCATATATCAGGATATTAGGTTATACTTATTTGGTTAGCCATAATTTTTTGTCTCCCGTTGCAACGCACGGGCATATTTGCTAGTGTATATATATATATATATATATATACTTACAATCCGGCCAGGGGCTTCGGCCTGGGGCGACACTCATCGATGTCCGACTCGGAGTCATCCGTAAGGGAATTCCTCCCTTTCTTGGACACTTCCTCCTCTAGATCGGCGGAAGTTGCCCTCTTCTTCTTCTCCTTCTCCCCCTTGGGTGGGGGATCACTCTCTTGCTCCTCCTCTTCCTCTTTGTCAGGGGAGGAGAGAATTTTGATGTCTTCGGACACTACGTCCGAGGCGCCTTTATGGCGGAGGCCACTTTGGCCTCCTTGCCCTTCTCCCTAGCCTTATTTTCTGGCGCCTGGTATGACGCCGGGACTAGCATCCTCGTCAACAGAGGAATAGCTTCGTCTTCGGGCAGCAGAGCCGGACAGTGATTCCATTCCGCTTTCTTTGTCCAGCCCTGCAAAAGAAAATGGAGAGTTTAGTGTGCTCCTTGGGCTCGCAAAGTAATGTTATCAAAGAACTTATGGGGGTCGCAGCATGGGTGCTGTCGTAGCCGAGGTCGTCGGTTGTCTCCGGCCATGACTTCTGGTTCTTGAAGAGTAGCTTCCACATGTCTTCGTGGTTCATGCCGAAGAACCGCTATAGGGTCCGGAGACTGGCCGGGTCGAACTTCCACATGGGCTATTGACGCGCCTGACAGGGGAGTATCCGGCGGAAGAGCATCACTTGAATCACGCTGGCGAGGCTGGTATTTTTATCTACCATGCTCTTGATGCGCTTCTCCAGCATCATTACCTCGTCAGACGATGCCCAGTACAGGCCCTTGTTGAGCCAGGATGTCAACCGCATTGGGGGCCCGGACTTGAACTCCGTCGGAGCAACCCATGTGGAGTCACGGGGCTCTGTGACATAGAACCACCCCTGCTCCCATCCCTTCACGGTCTCCACAAAGGTGCCCTTGGGCCAAGTGACATTGGGTAATTTGCTCACCATAGCGCCACCGTAATCTGCATGCTGGTCGTCCACCACTTTCGGCTTCACATTGAAGACCTTGAGCCATAGCCGAAGTGGGGGGAAACACGGAGGAATGCCTCGCAAACGACAATAAATGCCGAAATGTTGAGGAAAGAATTTGGGGCTAGATCATGGAAATCTAGCCCGTAGTAAAACATGAGCCCGCGGACGAAAGGATGAAGGGGAAACCCGAGTCCGCGAAGAAAATTAGGGATAAATTCTACCCTCTCGCCGGGCTTTGGAGTGGGGATGACCTGTTTTTTGGCCGAGAGCCGGTGGGCGATCTCTTTGGGCAGATACCCCGCTTCCCGAAGTTCCATGATGTTTTTCTCTATGACATAGGAGGCCATCCACTTGCCCTGTGCTCCGGATCCGGACATGGCTGGAGTACTTTCTGGGAACGGAGTGGATCGAAGCTTGAGCGCTGGAGCTTGAGGGCGGATGGACTGAGGACGAGCAAGGCGTGGGGTAAAAGGGGGAACCTTATCTCCTTATAAAGGCAGTGAATATCATGCGTCCCCCATGAGCCTTAAGCTCGCCTATTTCCAATGGGTCGTGTGAAATGACACGGTTGGGTTTCCCAAACCCGTATTGATGAGAATCCCGTAATAAGTGGGCACGATCTCTGTTTTGACAAGACGTGTCATTGGAGGTTGCATCTCGAAACGCGAAATGGCAGGCTGAAAAGTGGTACGATATAATAAAATGACCAGACGTTGTGTCTCACCAGTGAAATCTTCAGAAGATAGAACTTATGTGTATTCTACCCTTATGATTCAAAGGTATGACGGTTGTATAGAGCCGGATATAGTACTAACGATCAACTACTTTGAAGTATTCGGAGGAGGAACCCGCCTTGCAATGCCGAAGACAATCTGCACGACAGACACATCGTCATTGAAGACTGGTTCAGGGGCTACTGAGGGAGTCCTGGATTATGGGGTCCTCGGGTGTCCGGGCTACCTGACGTGGACCGAACAGATGGGCCGTGAAGATACAAGATAGAAGGTCTTCCCTCGTGTCCGGATGGGTGATACGTCTCCAATGTACCTATAATTTTTGATTGTTCCATGCTATTATATTATTTATTTTGGATGTTTATGGGCTTATTTATACACTTCTATATTATTTTTGGGACTAACCTACTAACCCAAGGCCCAGTGCAAATTGCTGTTTTTTTGCCTATTTCAGTGTTTCGCAGAAAAGGAATATCAAACGGAATGAAACCTTCGGGAGAGTTATTTTCGGAACAAACGTGATCCAAGGGACTTGGAGTAGACGTCAAGAAATCAACGAGGAGGCCACGAGGCAGGGAGGCGTGCTTGCCCCTGGGCGCTCCCCCACTCTCGTGGGCCCCTCGTAGCTCCACAGACCTACTTCATCCTCCTATATATGTCCATATACCCTGAAAACATCTAGGAGCACCACGAAACCCTATTTCCACCGCCGCAACCTTCTGTACCCAAGATATCCCATCTTGGGGCCTTTTTCGGAGCTCCACCGGAGGGGGAATCGATCACAGAGGGCTTCTACATGAACACCATAGCCTCTCCGATGATGTGTGAGTAGTTTACCACAGACCTTTGGGTCCATAGTTATTAGCTACATGGCTTCTTCTCTCTCTTTGGATCTCAATACAAAGTTCTCCTCGATCTTCATGGAGATCTATTCGATGTAACTCTTTTTGAGTGTGTTTGTCGAGATCCGATGAATTGTGGGTTTATGATCAAGTTTATCGTTGAACAATATTTGATTCTTCTCCGAAATCTTTTATGTATGAATGGTTATCTATGCAAGTCTCTTCGAATTATCAGTTTGGTTTGGCCTACTAGATTGATCTTTCTTGCAATGGGAGAAGTGCTTAGCTTTGGGTTCAATCTTGCGGTGTCCTTTCCCAGTGACAGCAGGGGCAGCAAGGCACGTATTGTATTGTTACCATTGAGGATAAAAAGATGGGGTTTATATCATATTGCTTGAGTTTATCCCTCTACATCATGTCATCTTGCCTAATGCGTTACTCTGTTCTTATGAACTTAATACTCTAGATGCATGCTGGATAGCGGTCGATGTGTGGAGTAATAATAGTAGATGCAGAATCATTTCGGTCTACTTGTCGCGAACGTGATGCCTCACTACAAGAAATATGTCAACTTATGACCTTCTGTCAGTGACCCTCGAAGAATTGGTCATAAATTTATGACCATTTGTCGGGGATGCTGATTCCACCAACACCTATGGGGACAGGGCCCCTTTCGGTTCGGCGGGGGGCGGAGGTCGCACAAAGAGCGGATCGAGGCGGGACACGCGAGCGGTTTTTACCCAGCTTCGGGCCGCACGGATGCGTAAAACCCTACTGCTGCTTGTTAGTGTGTATTGAATTCTTGCTCAGGAGCGACGGACGCTGCCAGACTGAGCGTGAGAGTGTTCCTGGTGTTGAATGAGCCGAACTGGCCGAACTAGCTGAACCCTTCCTACGTTGCGCCTGGGCCTCCTTTTATACTCTCAAGGGGTCACCGACAGGGGGCAACGTAGACAAGAAGGGTAAAAATGGAAAAGGATGCGGTAGGTGCAGCTACCGCTACTGTGGATACAGTGCACCCTACCTAACTCTGACGGCAGGGGACAAGGGCATTAAATGCCTGTCTGAGTCTCCTAAATAGTGCAAAAGGTGACCGTTAGGAGCGCCACCGTTTGCCACGATGGCCTTCTCTTCATCTCCGCTTGCCACCACGTACCCCTAGCTGCACGGCCTCCTGCCACGTGTGCTTGGGAGAGTCCTAGAGCGACACGTTAGCAGGTGTGCTGGAGCGCGGGCACGAAGTAGGGGGTTCCCCGCGGCAAGCTCCTTGCCGCGGTCGTCGTCTTGTCGCGTCCGGAAGCTTGTCGCTCGCCGGATCTTGCCGGGACGCAGGGCGCATCGCGGCAAGCTTTCTTGATATGCCTTGAGTGGCCTTCCCGGCAAGCTCCTCTTGCCGGGGTCTTGTCTCTTCCCGGCAAGATCCTCTTGCCGGGGCCTTGGTTGGCCTTCCCGGCAAGCTCCTCTTGCCGGGGCCTTGATTGGCCTTCCCGGCAAGCTCCTCTTGCCGGGGTCTTGGTTTGAGTACTTTGTTCTTGAATGGTCTTCAAGGGAACCATGGAGGGTCTTGGCGGTCACCCGACAAGCCTTGCCGCGGGATGCTGCGACTGCCCGTGCACAAGTTCGGGGTACTAGGGTACCCCTACTCTAGTACACCGACACCATTTTAGACCAATTGGTCAAAAGCTATTCAGGGGGCTCCAAACCCTAAACCATTGCGACCATTTTGGTCAGAAAGGTCGTAATTTCCTTACACGAAATGGTCACAAAGCAAACAGTGCTAGTCCGCTGCCTTATTTCTAGTTGTTAATGACCAATATAGATGGTTATAGCCTTGTAGATTGTGGTGGGTTGTGATGACCAGGCGCCATCTCATCAGTTTTGCCTATGTGTCATGTCCATGTGGCAGTTTTTGCCCTAGGTTGTGAAGCAACCTATATTTCTATCATTCCCAAAATTCCCAAAAAAATCTCATAAATTCTTTGGGGCATATATTCATCAAATATATAAAAATCCTTCCTTGCCTAGTTCTAAACTAATTCAACAATATTCATTTTCCTATTCTGTTCACAACAACACTTTATGAAGGAAGTGCTATTTATATATTCTTGATTGCCCTCGAAATTTTTGGGCACTCTTTCCTATCCAAATCATTACCGCATGACAAAATTCAGCTCCATTTGCCTAGCAAATCTTCTTCGGCAAATTTCCAAAGTTTTTGTCCACCTAGAAGCATTGTGAAGGAAGTACCTTTTCTATATCTCTAAATGACATGAAATTTATACAGTTCCTTCATATGTCCAAATTATCACCCTCCTCCAAATTGCAGCTCAGTCAGCCCAGGTTCAATTTATATTTTATGGCCAAATTGGCACGTTGCAAAGCAAGTGTTATATAGACCCCTCCTATTACCCTCAAACTTTTCGGGCACTCTTCCATACCCAAATCATTGCCACATGATAATATTTAGCTCAATTTTCCTAGTAAATATTTCTCGGGAAATTTCCAAAGTTTCTACCTCGAGAGAAGCTTTGTGAAGTAAGTACTAGCTAGGCTTACCCAAATGATCTGAAAATTTACCAGCGCATGACCATACCTAAGTAACTTACCTACACCAATTTTGAGCTCATTTCATTCATCCAATCTCTCTCACTAGTTTTCCCAAGTTTCTGTCCATAGAAGAGCATTGTGAAGGAAGTACTACTTTGTCATGTCCAAATGGTATCAATTTTCTACAATGCTTTCCTATGCCCAAATAACCATCCTTCACAAAATTTCAGCTCACTCCATTCATTATTTTGAGCCCAACTTCAACATTCATATTTTTGTCCAGCGTGGTACTTTGCAAAGCAAGTACCACCTAGGATCCTCCTTTTGAGCTCAAAATTTTTGAAGACATTCTCCTTAGTAGATGATCACCCTCAGCCAAAACTCACGCCCATTGGCCATTTGCATTTCCCGTACCGCTAATCAAACACTTGGCTGCTAATTCATGTTTGAGAATCGATCGGTCTCCTCGTGAGAATCTTATGTTGTAATTTTCTTCCTAGCACCAACCTGGGGAGTGCCCAACCCACTAGACATGTCTAGGCCACCCAGAACACATGGCAACGCCACGGTCACGCGGTGACCACGCGGCGGGTATGCGAGTTTACGCGCTCTAGAGATGGGGCCCTCGGCCACCGCCCAAACCTCGACGTATCGCCACCAAACCATGTATTTATGATTAAATAGGTACTTATGTACCTAGAAATGATTTTTGGAAAAAATAAATAGCAAACTATGAGGCAGCTGCAGTTCAAATTTGACCCGCTTCCAACTGAATCGGCGGAAATTTGTCTTTTTCACGAGAGGTGGATCAAAACTTTTTACACCCAACCATCTTGTCAATTTTGCATTAAATATGTCCTAGTATTTTAGAAAATTGATTTGGTCCAATTTTGCAACAATTATTTGGTAGTTCCTTCACAAAAAAACCTCCTTTCGGGCACTCGGAAAATGAAAAACGATTTTTCGTCCAAAGAAAATGAAAACTTCCTTAGGCAACATTGTTTGCCATTCCAATATGCACCCTTGTGCACAATATGAGATCATTTGAACAAACTATGCCACGAATGTGGCCATAAGATTGATCATTTGGCTTGAAAGCCATGAATCTTCAGAGATGATAGCTCATTTCTGAGAACATTTTTTTAAAATAATTATCGTATTACAAGTTTGTTATTTTTCTTGGGAACTTGGCCACATATAATGACTCAATGCGAAGGTTTCCCAATTTTTTGTTTTTTTGAATTTTTTATGCCCGTTTCAAAATGCGGTCAAAACGGCGGGCTTGACCGTTCCTAACTAGTAGTTGAATCTTGGAAAACTTTTGGTGTTTCTCTGATTAAATAGATAATTATGTACCTAGAATTGATTTTTGTAAAAAATAAATAGCGAACTATGAGGCAGCTGCAGTTCAAATTTGACCCGCTTCCAGCCGAATCAGCGGAAATTTGTCTTTTTCACGAGAGGTGGATCAAAACTTTTTACACCCAACCATTTTGTCAATTGCGCATTAAATATGTCCTAGTATTTTAGAAAATCAATTTGGTCCAATTTTGCAACAATTATTTGGCAGTTCCTTCACAAAAAAACCTCCTTTTGAGCACTCGGAAAATGAAAAATGGTTTTTTCGTCCAAAGAAAATGGAAACTTCCTTAGGCAACATTGTTTGCCATTCCAATATGCACCCTTGTGCACAATATGAGATCATTTGAACAAACTATGCCACGAATGTGGCCATAAGATTGATCATTTGGCTTGAAAGCCATGAATCTTCAGAGATGATAGCTCATTTCTGAGAACACTTTTTTAAAATAATTGCCGTATTACAAGTTTGTTATTTTTCTTGGGAACTTGGCCACATATAATGACACAATGCGAAGGTTTCCCAATTTTTTGATTTTTTTGAATTTTTTATGCCCGTTTCAAAATGCGGTCAAAACGGCGGGCTTGACCGTTCCTAGCTAGTGGTTGAATCTTGGAAAACTTTTGGTGTTTCTCTGATTAAATAGATACTTATGTACCTAGAAATGATTTTTGTAAAAAATAAATAGCAAACTATGAGGCAGCTGCAGTTCAAATTTGACCCGCTTCCAACTGAATCGGCGGAAATTTGTCTTTTTCACGAGAGGTGGATCAAAACTTTTTACACCCAACCATTTTGTCAATTGTGCATTAAATATGTCCTAGTATTTTAGAAAATTGATTTGGTCCAATTTTGCAACAATTATTTGGTAGTTCCTTCACAAAAAAACCTCCTTTCGGGCACTCGGAAAATGAAAAATGGTTTTTTCGTCCAAAGAAAATGAAAACTTCCTTAGGCAACATTGTTTGCCATTCCAATATGCACCCTTGTGCACAATATGAGATCATTTGAACAAACTATGCCACGAATGTGGCCATAAGATTGATCATTTGGCTTGAAAGCCATGAATCTTCAGAGATGATAGCTCATTTCTGAGAACACTTTTTTAAAATAATTGCCGTATTACAAGTTTGTTATTTTTATTGGGAACTTGGCCACATATAATGACACAATGCGAAGGTTTCCCAATTTTTTGATTTTTTTGAATTTTTTATGCCCGTTTCAAAATGCGGTCAAAACGGTGGGCTTGACTGTTCCTAGCTAGTGGTTGAATCTTGGAAAACTTTTGGTGTTTCTCTGATTAAATAGGTACTTATGTACCTAGAAATGATTTTTGGAAAAAATAAATAGCGAACTATGAGGCACCTGCAGTTCAAATTTGACCCGCTTCTAGCTGAATCAGCGGAAATTTGTCTTTTTCACGAGAGGTGGATCAAAACTTTTTACACCCAACCATTTTGTCAATTTTGCATTAAATATGTCCTAGTATTTTAGAAAATTGATTTGGTCCAATTTTGCAACAATTATTTGGTAGTTCCTTCACAAAAAAACCTCCTTTCGGGCACTCGGAAAATGAAAAATGGTTTTTTCGTCCAAAGAAAATGAAAACTTCCTTAGGGAACATTGTTTGCCATTCCAATATGCACCCATGTGCACAATATGAGATCATTTGAACAAATTATGCCACGAATGTGGCCATAAGATTGATCATTTGGCTTGAAAGCCATGAATCTTCAAAGATGATAGCTCATTTCTGAGAACACTTTTTTAAAATAATTGCCGTATTACAAGTTTGTTATTTTTCTCGGGAACTTGGCCACATAGAATGACACAATGCGAAGGTTTCCCAATTTTTTGATTTTTTTTGAATTTTTTATGCCCGTTTCAAAATGCGGTCAAAACGGCGGGCTTGACCGTTCCTAGCTAGTGGTTGAATCTTGGAAAACTTTTGGTGTTTCTCTCATTAAATAGATACTTATGTACCTAGAAATGATTTTTGTAAAAAATAAATAGCGAACTATGAGGCAGCTGCAGTTCAAATTTGACCCGCTTCCAACTGAATCGGCGCAAATTTGTCTTTTTCACGAGAGGTGGATCAAAACTTTTTACACCCAACCATTTTGTCAATTGTGCATTAAATATGTCCTATTATTTTAGAAAATTGATTTGGTCCAATTTTGCAACAATTATTTGGTAGTTCCTTCACAAAAAAACCTCCTTTCGGGCACTTGGAAAATTAAAAATGGTTTTTTCGTCCAAAGAAAATGAAAACTTTTGACAACCAATCACTTTGTTAATTGAACATTAAATATGGCCTAATATATTATAAAAATGATCTGGTCCCGTTTTGCAACAAATATATGGTAGGTCATTTAAAAAAAAACTCAATTTACGCACTCAAAAAATAGAAAATGAATTTTTTGACCAATTTAGATGGTCATAACGTCGTATTGTATTCTGATTGGTCCGTGGACGCATCACGCGGATCATGCATCGAATACCGTCGGATGATCGTGGATCCAACGGCAGTCATCAGCCCTTCCACACCATCCCCGAAACCCTACCTCTGCCCTGTAGTAATTTTACATCAACCCCCCGCCTCCTTTCTTTCCCTCGCTCTCTTCTCCTCCTCTCCCCTTCCAGATCCGCCCGCACACCACTCCTCCTCCCTTCCAGATCGTAGCCGCCACCTCCTCCTTTCTAGATCGCCGCCTCCACCTCCCTCTGGCCGAGCTCCCCGCCGTCCATGGCCTTCCCCATGCCCTCCTCCTATCTCCCATCCCCTTCCCTCACCGCGAGCCCTTCTCCCCCGCGAGCCCTCTCTCTCTCCCTCCCGCGACTCCTCTGCTCCACTCGATTCCGGCGAGTTGAGGCAGCTCTCGCTGGCGCGCAGCACACCCCGGGCTCCCCTCACGGAGCTCTTCCCCCCTCCCATCAGATCCGTGTCTCGCACCCTCTAGTGCAAGCCCGCAACATCACCCGTGGCTAGGGTTCCGGCCACCACTTTAACTTCATCGGGATCTGCCACATGCGACGACGGCGAGGCCAGAGGTGGCCGGATCTAGCACCGGTAAGCCCCTCCCCTCCTTCTTCGTGCAACATCTCCTCACCTCACCTCGTCTCATGCTCCTTTTTGTAGATATGTGTTCACCGTGTTCCTGGTCTCCGGCTATGGTGAGGGGCGGGAGCATGCGCCGGAGTTCACCTCCTCCCGGCGGGCGGGCGGGCGGGGTGGCCTCCTCCTGTGGGAGGCGGCCGGGAGCACTGGGCTTGGATCACGGACGTCGGCATCATCTTCTCCGACTCAGACTAGGGCACCGTTGCTCCCGTCTCCAGTCCCTTGCCATTAGAGCACGTACGCCACTGCTCCCGCCTCCAGTCCTGACAGGTGACAGCCGACGCCCTCATCTCCTCCAGCACCGGTTGTCCCTGTTTCCAGTGCCGATCCTGGCCTCGTGGGTGAGTTCTTGGAGAATCATTGCTTCCCGGTTTCCGCTTATACACTGAATCTCTGAACTTGTTGTCCATGTTATAGTGTGTGCTTGCTTGCACAGCTTTGTACTATCAAAATAGAGTGTGTGCTTGCTTGCTGTCCATTCAACATGGGAATCAGGCGGGTTAGTTTGGTTTATTTGGTTCTGTTGTTGCTTTGGGCTAGTTTGGTACGTATGGGTTCAAATGGGTGCTTAATAGGAACGGACTGGATTGGTCTATGTTGAACAGAAAATCGAATTGGACTGGGGTGGTTTGGTTTGATGTCGTACAAACTGAAATGGTCTGAACCCAGGGGTTCAACCGGCACTGCCGCACCAATCGCAACCCACATGAACAAACTAATCCCAATGCTCAAGTGTTTCTCTGTGTTGAGAGTGGATGTGTTGACGCCCAGGACATGTTAGTACTGTAACCTGTAAGCTGTAAGCTGTAACTGATGTAATCCTGACGTAATGAAAATTGCTTTGAGGATCTGTCAATTATACAAAGCTCTCCATGCCCAAGCTGAGAAATTCTTGTTGTCCATCTGTTTGATGCCATCATTTTCTTACCATCATATTATATGTGCCGCTCAACATTCAACCTGCTTTAATCTGTACTAGTATTCAGTTTGTACCTCATCTAGCACACTGCCTAAAATTGCCACTATTCTTTCAATGAAATTAGTAGAATTACCTTGTGATTCCTCTGTTTGCTTCACATTATGGTTGCTCTACTGCTAGTGTCTTACTAGCTTGTTTTGACTCATCGTGTTCCCGCTTGTAGTTGATTTTCCATGTGCCTAAGTATATGGGTAGTAAACGTGCAAGCAAACATTTGAACTCAAACCCATCCATGCTATGTACTATACTATACTGAAGAAGTAATGTAGATGAATATATATGCAGTTTTTGAAACCATCCTCTAATCTTTGCTTGTTTTTACAGTTTGGTGCTACAGTTTAAACCATCACCTAATCTGTGCCTTATCTAGAAATTTTGGCATGAAATTAAATCTGGCTGCTTGTTTACATTCAAAGTCCATATATATGATGCTGAAATAAATGAACACCATATATAGAGAACTAGTACTAATTTATGTTCTGAACATGCATGGTTTGAAATGTCTAAATCAAAGTCATCTTGTATTGTTTCTGGTTGATTTTGTTGTGCTGACTGCTCACAAAAAATATATATCTTTCAGACTCGATACATAAAGGACCGCAAGAGATTATATGGCAGGATACTGGACAGTAACCGTGTCAAGTCCTCCATTCAAGCAAAGTCCAAGGATCGGTCTGAGATGGAGTAGTTTGTCCTGCCTGTGCAATGTTCTTTCCAGCATCTCAGCTGTGTACTCTAATTACTGGAGTATTCTGTAGATTCTTTTCAATTAAACTACTCCAGAGATGAGTCTTTTCCATTAACTAAATCTAAATGAAACATTAGATGAAACTTGCCAGAGATTATTTAAATATTGCAGTAACTATTTGACACACATATTGTCATGCATCAGTAGTAGCATTAGTTGAAACTTTTATAGTAGGACTTGCTGTTATAGTGGGACTTATCTCTGTAATTTAGCCAAACTTCATGTCACATGTACTAGTGTGCTAAAACTACTACTTTGTTTTAAACAAGTACTAATGTTTTGGTAGGACAAGAAGTTTCAAATTCTTATGCTGGTTTATGTTCTCTTTTTAGGTTATGAGAAGATATGCTGCTGGAAATAACTTTTGCTGATAATCCTTTGTTTTAAACAAGTACTAATGTTTTGGTAGGACAAGAAGTTTCAAATTCTTATGCTGGTTTATGTTCTCTTTTTAGGTTATGAGAAGATATGCTGCTGGAAAGATGCTCTTAGCAAACTGGAAGGGTTGCAACCAAATCCAATTGACAACATGGCAGTGGTCTCTGAATATCTAAGCTAGTGATCATCTTTTCAGCGATTCCTTTTCTGTTTGGCCTTCTCGTAGGTAGTGTACATTAGTTGTCTGTTGGAGTTGTGATGGCAGTATATCTTCTTTGTTGCTTCGCTGTCGTTTGATATAGATGGCATTCTTTTAGTTGCTATTGCTTATGTATAGATAATCTGATGAAGATGTACATATGATATATGATTGTACGGCGAAACAAATATTGCTTTGATAGCAAAATAAAAAAAACTCATATATTTCTCTGTTGTCCAGTCCTATGAATTAGCGGGCTGAAAATATTGATGGGTTGGAAGAGGCTTTGGCCCAAACAATGCTGGACAAAGATGGAACAAAAAAAGTCTCAAAAATAGAAAATGGACCACAAAAAGGCTGAGGCCCAGAAAATGGAAAAGGCTTAGAAAAAAAACGCCATGTTGGGCTAGGCCCATGTAGCTAGCGAAAATTAACTGAAAAAACATAAAATGGGCTGAATTAATGGGCTCGGCCCATGTAAAACCCCCAATTGGACCGGGCTGATTTTAACCAACAACCTTTTCAATTCGTCGCAATTTTGCCACTCAGATTGCCACGTCGGATCCGACATGGCCTGGGGAGAGAGCTAGCGACCAAAACAGAAGGTCATAGGATCAACGACCTTTTGTTAAAGGTCGCTATAGTCAGTTTACGATGCCCAACTTTTGACCTTATGTTTTTGGTCACAAAAAGGTCATAAATGGAAATTTGTGACCATTCAGTGACCAATAGTGGTGGTCATAAGTTGACATATTTCTTGTAGTGCCTATATACATGATCATGCCTAGATATTCTCATAATTATGCACTTCTCTATCAATTGCTCGACAGTAATTCGTTCACCCACCGTAATACTTATGCTATCTTGAGAGAAGCCACTAGTGAAACCTATGGCCCCCGGGTCTATCTTTTATCATATAAGTTTCCAATCTATTTTATTTCGCAATCTTTACTTCCAATCTATATCATAAAAATATCAAAATTATTTATTTATCTTATTATCTCTATCAGATCTCACTCTCGTAAGTGACCGTGAAGGGATTGCCAACCCCTTTATCGCGTTAGTTGCTAGGTTCTTATTTGTTTGTGCAGGTACGAGGGACTTGCGTGTAGTCTCCTACTGGATTGATACCTTGGTTCTCAAAAACTGAGGGAAATACTTTTGCTACTTTGCTGCATCACCCTTTCCTCTTCAAGGGAAAACCAACGCAGTGCTCAAGAGGTAGCAAGAAGGATTTCTGGCGCCGTTTTCGGGGAGATCTACGCACAAGTCAAGACATACCACGTACCTATCATAAACTCTTATCCCTCGCATTACATTATTTGCCATTTGCCTCTCGTTTTCCTCTCCCCCACTTCACCCTTGCCGTTTTATTTTCCCTCTTTACCATTCGCCTCTTTTTGCTTGCTTCTTGTGTCGTCGTGTGTCGTTATGGCTAATTCTCCTATCATTGTTAGTACTCCCGAGCATGAAGTTC
The DNA here is from genome assembly GCF_018294505.1 of Triticum aestivum. Classification (NCBI taxonomy): domain Eukaryota; kingdom Viridiplantae; phylum Streptophyta; class Magnoliopsida; order Poales; family Poaceae; genus Triticum; species Triticum aestivum. The sequence goes on from NC_057809.1 coordinate 212,053,389, forward strand.
TCAATTTTAAACAAAGGGAGGGAGAAAATTTAAAAGATGCTTGGTATAGAATTTGCAACGCTCAGAATAGATCTACTAGGAAGCTACCCACTTCCCTTCTTCTTCGCAATTTTTATGTAGGCATCACTCCTTGGAACAGATATATTCTTGATACCATTACCGGAGGGAATTTCTTGGGTAGACATACTTTTGATTCTTATAATGCTATGTTAGATTTGTTTGGCCCACCACCTCTCTTGGTTAATGGAACTATATTAACTTTGGAACATGTGATGCAAAGGCTTGAAATTATAGAAAATAAAGTTGCCTATGTGGAGTTGATTGAAAATTTGGATAAAAAGATCGACAACCAAATCACTCAATATGTATCTAAGGTAGGAGCTACTCTGAATTTTTTAAAGAAAAAGAACCTATAGTTAACGAAAGAATAGATCTAGATTCCACAAGAATTGGTAATCTTGAGGATATTATTACTAATTTAGGACCTGCCTTTTCATCCGTTAAAAATACTCCAAATCCTCCTACTACCAAGGTTGCCAAATTTATGTATGTTCCTAAAAATAAAGGTGAAACTACTAGTAAGGAAATTGCGGATCTCAAATCTATAAGTGTTCATCCCAACTTCTTCAATATCATTAAGGAACCTTTTGCTAAAAATAAAGGTGAAACTTCTAGTAAGGAAATTGCCTAGGAGTTTGATCATTAATAAAAAGAAAACTCCCAAGGGTTATAAGTGCTCTGTTGAAGAATTGCATACCAAAGATGATAATACCTAGATCTATTTTTGCTTTTATGCCTAGCTAGGGGCGTTAAACGATAGCGCTTGTTGGGAGGCAACCCAATTTTATTTTTGTTTCTTGCTTTTTTGGTTTTGTTTAGTAATAAATAATTAATCTATCCTCTGTTTAGATGTGGTTTTATGCTTTTAATTAGTTTTTTTGCCAAGTAGAACCTTTGGGAAGACTTGGGGAAAGTCTTTGCGATCATGCTGTAAAAAACAGAAACTTTAGCGCTCACGAGATTTGCTGCAATTTTTTACTGGAGAGTTTGATCAGGTTGATTATTTTTGCAGATGATTAATAGGTAAATTCCTCCCGTCCAGAAATTTATTTCAGAATTTTTGGGGTTACAGAAGTATTCGGAACCTACAGATTACTACATACTGTTTTGTTTTTGACAGATTCTGTTTTTCGTGTGTTGTTTGCTTATTTTGATGAATCTATGCCTAGTATTGGAGGGTATGAACCATATAGAAGTTGGAATACAGTAGGTTTAACACCAATATAAATAAATAATGAGTTGATTACAGTAACTTAAGTGCTGGTTTGTTTTCTTTTACTAACGGAGCTCGTGAGATTTTCTATTGAGTTTTGTGTTGTGAAGTTTTCAAGTTTTGGGTGAACATTTGATGGATTATGGAATAAGGAATGGCAAGAGCCTAAGCTTGGGGACGCCCAAGGCACCCCGAGGTAAAATTCAAGGACAACCAAAAGCCTAAGCTTGGGGATGCCCCGGAAGGCATCCCCTCTTTTGTCTTCTTCTATCGGTAACTTTACTTGAGGCTATATTTTTATTCACCACATGATATGTGTTTTTCTTGGAGCATCTAGTATGATTTGAGTCTTTTCTTTTTAGTTTGCCACAATCATCCTTGCTGTACACACCTTTTGGTAGAGACACACATGAATTGGAATTTATTAGAATACTCTATGTGCTTCACTTATATCTTTTGAGCTAGATAATTTTGCTCTAGGGCTTAACTTATATCTTTTAGAGCATGGTGGTGGTTTTATTTTATAGAAATTATTGATCACTAATGATTCACTTATATTATTTTGAGAGTCTTTTATAACATCATGGTAATTTTCTTTGGTTATGAAACTAGTCCTAATATGATAGACATCCAAGATGGGTATAATAAAAACTATCATAAAAAGTGCATTGAATACTATGAGAAGTTTGATACTTGATGATTGCTTTGAGATATGAAGATGGTGATATTAGAGTCATGCTAGTTGAGTAGTTGTGAATTTGAGAAATACATGTTCTAAAGTTTGTGATTCTCGTAGCATGCACGTATGGTGAACTGTTATGTGATGAAGTCGGAGCATGATTTATTTATTGATTGTATTCCTTATGAGTGGCGGTCGGGGACGAGCGATGGTCTTTTCCTACCAATCTATCCCCCTAGGAGCATGCGTGTAGTATTTTGTTTCGATAACTAATAAATTTTTGCAATAAGTATGTTAGTTCTTTATGACTAATGTTGAATCCATGGATTATACGCATTCTCACCCATCCACCATTGCTAGCCTCTCTAGTACCGTGCAACTTTCGCCGGTACCATAAACCCACCATATACCTTCCTCAAAACAGCCACCATAACTACCCATTATGGCATTTCCATAGCCATTCCGAGATATATTGCCATGCAACTTTCCATCGTTCCGTTTATTATGACATGCTTCATCATTGTCATATTGCTTTGCATGATCATGTAGTTGACATCGTATTTGTGGCAAAGCCACCGTTCAAAATTCTTTCGTACATGTCACTCATGAGTCATTGCACATCTCGGTACACCGCCGGAGGCATTCACATAGAGTCATATTTTGTTCTAAGTATCGAGTTGTAATTCTTGAGTTGTAAGTAAATAAAAGTGTGATGATCATCATTATTAGAGCATTGTCCCATGTGAGGAAAGGATGATGGAGACTATGATTCCCCCACAAGTCGGGATGAGATTTCAGACGAAAAATAAAAAAGAAAGAAAAAAGAGGCCATAACAAAAAAGAAAAGGCCCAACTAAAAAATGAGAGAAAAAGAGAGAAGGGACAATGTTACTATCCTTTTACCACACTTGTGCTTCAAAGTAGCACCATGATCTTCATGATAGAGAGTCCCCTATGTTATCATTTTCATATACTAGTGGGAATTTTACATTATAGAACTTGGCTTGTATATTCCAATGACGGGCTTCCTCAAAATGCCCTAGGTCTTTGTGAGCAAGCAAGTTGGATGCACACCCACTTAGTTTCTTTTGTTGAGCTTCCATACACTTATAGCTCTAGTGCATCCGTTGCATGGCAATTCCTACTCACTCACATTGATATCTATTGATGGGAATCTCCATAGCCCGTTTGATACACCTAGTTGATGTGAGACTATCTTCTCCTTTTTGTCTTCTCCATAACTACCATTATATTCCACCTATAGTGCTATGTCCATGGCTCATGCTCATGTATTGCGTGAAGATTGAAAAAGTTTGAGGACATCAAGAGTATGAAACAATTGCTTGGCTTGTCATCGGGGTTGTGCATGATTTAAATATTTTGTGTGGTGAAGATAGATCATAGCCAGACTATATGATTTTGTAGGGATAACTTTCTTTGGCCATGTTATTTTGAGAAGACATAATTGCTTAGTTAGTATGCTTGAAGTATTATTATTTTTATGTCAATATTAAACTTTTGTCTTGAATCTTTCGGACCTGAACATTCATGCCACAATAAATAAAATTACATTGAGAATTGTGCTAGGTAAAATTCCACATCAAAAATTCTGTTTTTATCATTTACCTACTCGAGGACGAGCAGGAATTAAGCTTGGGGATGCTTGATACGTCTCCAATGTATCTATAATTTTTCATTGTTCCATGCTATTATATTATCTGTTTTGGATGTTTATGGGCTTATTTATACACTTTTATATTATTTTTGGGACTAACCTACTAACCCAAGGCCCAGTGCAAATTGCTGTTTTTTGCCTATTTCAGTGTTTCGCAGAAAAGGAATATCAAACGGAATCCAAACAGACTGAAACCTTCGGGAGAGTTATTTTTGGAACTAACATGATCCAGGGGACTTGGAGTAGACGTCAAGAAATAAACGAGGAGGCCACGCGGCAGGGAGGCGCCCCTGCACCCTGAGCGTGCCCCCACCCTCGTGGGCTCCTTATAGCTCCACCGACCTACTTCTTCCTCCTATATATGTCCATATACCCCGAAAACATCCAGGAGCATCACGAAACCCTATTTCCACCGCCGCAACCTTCTGTACCCTAGAGATCCCATCTTAGGGCCTTTTCCGGAGCTCCGTCGGAGGGGGAATCGATCACGGAGGGCTTCTACATCAACACCATAGCCTCTCCGATGATGTGTGAGTAGTTTACCACAGACCTTTGGGTCTATAGTTATTAGCTAGATGGCTTCTTCTCTCTCTTTGGACCTCAATACAAAGTTCTCCTCGGTCTTCTTGGAGATCTATTCGATGTAACTCTTTTTGCGGTGTGTTTGTCGAGATCTGATGAATTGTGGGTTTAAGATCAAGTTTATGTATGAACAATATTGGATTCTTCTCTGAAATATTTTATGTATGATTGGTTATCTATGCAAGTCTCTTCGAATTATCAGTTTGGTTTGGCCTACTAGATTGATATTTCTTGCAATGGGAGAAGTGCTTAGCTTTGGGTTCGATCTTGCGGTGTCCTTTCCCAGTGACAGCAGGGGCAGCAAGGCACGTGTTGTATTGTTGCCATTGAGGATAAAAAGATGGGGTTTATATCATATAGCTTGAGTTTATCCCTCTACATCATGTCATCTTGCCTAATGCGTTACTCTGTTCTTATGAACTTAATACTCTAGATGCATGCTGGATAGTGGTCGATGTGTGGAGTAATAGTAGTAGATGCAGAATCATTTCGGTCTATTTGTCGTGGACGTGATGCCTATATACATCATCATGCCTAGATATGCTCATAATTATGTACTTTTCTATCAATTGCCCGACAGTAATTCGTTCACCCACCGTAATACGTATGCTATCTTGAGAGAAGCCACTAGTGAAACCTATGGCCCCCGGGGCTATCTTTTATCATATAAATTTCCAATCTATTTTATTTCGCAATCTTTACTTTCAATCTATATCATAAAAATACCAAAAATATTTATTTATCTTATTATCTCTATCAGATCTCACTCTCGTAAGTGACCGTGAAGGGATTGACAATCCCTTTATTGCGTTGGTTGCGAGGTTCTTATTTGTTTGTGCGGGTAGGAGGGGCTTGCGTGTAGTCTCCTACTGGATTGATACCTTGGTTCTCAAAAAATGAGGGAAATTATTACGCTACTTTGCTGCATCACCCTTTCCTCTTCAAGAGAAAACCAACGCAGTGCTCAAGAGGTAGCAATGGGACTCTCCTTGGCATGGAAGGCAAGCTTAGCATGCGGATATGAATTCCTTTCTCTGTAAACCGACTTTGTACAACCCTAGTCCCCTCCAGTGTCTATATAAACCAAAGGGTTTAGTCCATAGAGACTAGACACAATCATAATCATATAGGCTAGACATCTAGGGTTTAGCCATCACGATCTCATGGCAGATCAACTCTTATAACCCCTATACTCATCAAAGTCAATCAAGCAGGACGTAGGGTATTACCTCCATCAAGAGGGCCCGAACTTGGGTAAACATCTTGTCCCCTGTCTCCTGTTACCATCGATCCTTAGACGCACAGTTCGGGACCCCCTACCCAAGATCTGCTGGTTTTGACACCGACAACAGCTACTTCAGTCTTGTGCGGTGTCTCATCGATGCACTGCCCCGAATCGATGTCGTCAAGAGGTGGTCCTGCATAGAAGGAGTGTGAATGGCCTTCGCCCGTGTCAAGATGCACTGGGTGAAGATGAAAGCCGAAAAGGTGGCTGTTGAGGGTCCACCCGAAAGCAAGGACCATCGCACACTAGAGCGCTATTTTGAGGACGTACTAAAAGGTGCCGGCCTTGTAGAAGGCCAATGCTCGAAGGATGTAGTGTTCGAGTGAGCGAGTCCGAACTATTCGGGAGTTTGTATTATGAACTAAGGATTTCGTAATATATTCATGTCTTTATGAAGAGTTTTATCCTCCTGTGTAGCCGTTTTTATATATGAGAGTTCCCAGTCGTCGGCTTCAACCCCCATGTAGATACTACTAGGGTGTTCGGAATTGCACATGACTGCACTTAACCCAACATCTTGGTTCGTGAAGGCGGTGTCAGTGTGGTGAACCAGGCAATCAGACTATGCAGTTTTATTGTTCTCACTTAGCCATAGGAGTTTGACGATGGGTCTACAAAGTAGCCCATGGTATGTATGCTGCTATCCCAATGCTGATGCGTTGCATATGTGACCGGGAAACAGTCCTTCGTGTAATACGGAAAAAATCGCTAAAGATTTTAATAAGTCACTGAGTGGCTGACCAGCTCTCGCCGTGTCATGACAGTCAGTTTTCGGCTTTCTCTACTGGGGTGCTTAACCGGACGAACCAGAAAAACAATCGTAGTAGTTCTCCCTTTACTACCCTAGCCGATTAGACGGAACATAAGGTAGCAAACACAGGAGCTGGGCAACCCAACTATTGACCCAAGACATGATTCGGAGCCAATGCATATAGTGCCGAGCTCGGGACGCCGAATTGTGCTATAAAGCTGTTCGGACCTTTGTTTGGCGACACATGTGTTTCCATATAGAGCCCCTGGCAATTTTGGGCCGAGGTGTGTGCGTGAGGCAACTGATGAGACGGAATAAATTCTATAAGTAAGGACGATACCGAATAAGGATTTGCTCACTGGAATCTGATTAATACATCAAAACGTCATCTTACAGAGGGTACCATAATCACCAAGGCCATTTCACATGCCGGGGGTCTAAGTCTAATGGGAAAAGCTTTATATAGGTTCTTGAGTGAAGTTGTGATCTATGAAGTCCTTTGCACCTTCCTGCCGCACGTCTGCGCCACTTTCGTCTGAGTAAGAAAGGTTCCTTGTGAGGAATGGTCTTCGACTATTTGTATGGAACCGTCCTTGTGAGTCCGTAGGATGAGTAGGTTTTGATGCACCTATGGTAAAAGATAAACAATAATTAAAGAAAGGGGAAGGCCGTATAGGGTCGAGCCGTACTATAGGCCTATCTGTATTGTGCCTCCGTTGATGCCCAAGGTACTTTGAGTGGCTAATTATGCACGCATGGTACGGATTTCGCGGATATACATGGCGAACGATGGAGGCGAAACTGCTAATCCAGCTCTGGAATTGCCGAGCTGTTGGCATAGGGAATTGGCCGGCATTGTGTAATAAAGTCTGGCGGCTTAATAGCCGATGAGGTGTGCGGCTTGACAGGGCCGCTTTATACTTCGGCCGTGACGGCCATGGTATGCTCCTCAGTACGGAGGGAGCTTTCCATGTTTCGGTTGGTTGTAATGACGCCACGTGGTTCGGGCATCTTAAGCTTTAGATAGGCATAGTGTGGGACCGCGTTAAAGCGGGTGAAAGCGGTTTGTCCGAGCAGTGCATGATAGCCACTATGGAATGGGACGCTATCGAAGGTCAAGTCTTCGCTTCAGAAGTTGTCCGGCAAACCGAAGACAACTTCCAGCATGATTGAGCCTGTGCAGTGGGCCTCTACACAAGGTATTACACCTTTAAAGGTAGTTTTAGTTGCCTTGATTCTTGACAGATCAATGCCCATTTTGCGGACGGTGTCTTGATAAAGTAGATTGAGACTGCTGCCGTCGTCTATGAGGACTCGCGTGAGATGGAATCCATCGATGATTGGATCGATGACCACAGCTGCCGAACCTCCATGATGGATACTGGTTGGTCGTCCTTTCGATCGAAGGTGATCGGGCAAGCCGACCATGGGTTGAATTTTGGGGTGACCGACTCTATGGTGTAGATGTCCCGTAATGCGCGCTTACGCTCCCTCTTAGGGATATGTGTGACATATATCATATTCACTGTTTTTACCTCGGGGGGAAATTGCTTCTGTTCCCCTGTGTTTGGTTGGCGAGGGTCTTGGCCATCCTCGTCGCTGGGTGACCCTTTCCCCTTGTGTTCGGCGTTGAGTTTGCCGGCCTGTTTAAAGACCCAACAATTTCTGTTGGTCTGATTGGCGGGTTGATCGGGGGTGCCATGAATCTGGCAAGGCCAATCCAGTATTCTGTCTAAACTGGATGGGCCATCTCTATTTGCCTTGAATGGCTTCTTCCGTTGATCGGGTTTGGAGCCATTGAATTCGGCGTTGACCGCCGTGTCTTGGGTTCCTTCGTTATTGTTTCGACGCTTGTGCTTGTCGCTTCGTGGCTTCCCATTGCCGTCCCTGGGTTCGGAGGTGCCAGGGTCTGGTGCTATTGCTTCTACGAGCAAGCCAGCTATCCTCTCCCGCGCAAAAGCGGGTCATTAATGTGGTAAGGGCTGCCATGGACTTCGGCTTTTCTTGGCCGAGGTGTCGAGCGAGCCACTCATCTCGAACGCTATGTTTGAAGGCCGCGAGGGCTTCGGCATCCGGACAATCCACAATCTGGTTCTTTTTGATTAAGAACCTGGTCCAGAGCTGTCAGGCTGATTCTCCGGGTTGCTGGATTATGTGACTAAGATCATCGGCGTCTGGAGGCCGAATGTAGGTACCTTGGAAGTTGTCTCTGAATGCGTCCTCCAAGTCTTCCCAGCTACCAATAGAGTTTTCTGGTAGGCTGTTCAGCCAGTGCCGTGCTGGCCCCTTGAGTTTTAGGGGGAGGGTGGCATGTAGATCATCACTGCGTGCCATGTGAATGTGGAGAAGAAAATCTTCAATCCATACTACGGGATCTGTTGTGCCATCGTATGATTCGATGTTCACGGGTTTAAACCCTTATGGGAACTGGTGCTCCATCATCGGTGAAGCATAGGGAGTGCACGGCACCTCTGTATCGGGCAACGTCACAGCGTAGTTCGGATGAAGTCTGTATGCGGTTTTCGGCCCTGGTGAGGTTGTGTTTGTCTCGCCAGGCCTGATGGCCGTCTTCTCGCTCTTGGGCATGCCCCCTTGATCCGTAGATTGACCTGGTCTGGCTGGCTCTATTGTCCAGGTCCCGATGTAGGTCATAAGTGTAACCCTGAGTTATTGTTTCTCTGCTTTTACTGTGAGGTGGTGCGGGCTGGTGTTCGGCTTGCGTTGCCGTTCTATCCCGTCCACGTGGTGGTCGGCCAAGTTTGTCAGCCGCGTTACGCGCGGGTGGTACGGGCTCCAGCGCCTCATCGTCGAATTGGGGTAGCAACTTACGCTTCGGGTAACTCTTTATTCGGCGTTCGAGGCCGTATTCTTCGGCTGACAGGACATTAGTCCATCTGTCGTTGAGCAGATCTTGGTCAGCTTGAAGCTACTGCTTCTTCTTCTTTAAGCTTCTTGTAGTGGCTATTAGCCGACACTTAAAGCGCTCTTATTCGAGGGGTTCCTCTGGCATGATAAAATCTTCGTCGTCGAGGCTCACGTCGTCCTCGGAGAGTGGTAGATAGTTACTATCCTCTGAGTCTTCGTTCCCTGCTTGCTCGTCAGGGTCAACTTGCCCATCCTTCCGATCATCCTATTCGGATGTTGGTTCGATGGGGGTCTTCTTGGTCTTCGGTGTTCTCCAGAGTATCATTGTCTCCGGTGCCGGTATTACTGTCTTTTCCGCGGCATGATTTAGAGTTGCACCGCTGATGTCGACGCTTTGGTTGTATCTCAGGATATTCCTCCTCGACTGGATCCTTGTCAAAATCCTCGTCGCCTTGTTTAGGTGTGTCCACCATGTACACGTCGTATGAGGAAGTGGCCGTCCAGCGTCCAGTGAACGACGAGTTTTGGGCCTGCTCCTCTCCGACATCGTCATCCATACCATCGATGTCTTTGGAGGCGTAATCGAGCATGTCGGTTAGATCCTCAATGGTGGCTATGAACTAGGTGGTGGGTGGGAAGTAAAATTCCCTATTTTCAGCCCTTAGTCTAGGCTGGGCGCAGTTCGAAAGTGGTTCCCTTGTGATGGGGAGGGATTGCATTAAGTCCAAAACCTCACTTAAGAGCGAGGTTTGGATGGGGACAGAAGTTTTCTGGCAGTGCCCGCATGACACAGACTTTGAGGGTTCGGAGCTAGTGTCTGCAGAAGAGTTCGGCTTTGTGATGACTGTTATTCTCTCCGGTTCTCCAGTGTTGAGCTCTATACCTGCAGAGAGTCCGGCGGGTTCTAGACTCCCGTCTTTGGACCTGGTGACGCGCTCTGGATCTAAGGCTGGAGTGGTGGTCTGGGCCGCGAACCCTTGGAAGATCAAGTCTTCTCGGATATCAGCGACATAGTTCAGATTTCCAAAATTAATCTGGTGACCAGGGGCATAGCTATCGATCTGCTCTAGGTGGCCAACCGAGTTAGCACGCAGTGCGAAGCCACCGAATACAAAGATCTGGTCGGGGAGAAAAATCTCCTTCATGGCAACATTGTTGTAGATGATCGATGGAGCCATCGAGCCTTTCGCCGACGGCATAGTGGAACTCCCAATGAAAACACCAATGTCGGTGTCAAAACCGGCAGATCTCGGGTAGGGGTCCCGAACTGTGCGTCTAAGGATCGATGGTAACATGAGGCCGGGGACACGATGTTTACCCAGGTTCGGGCCCTCTTGATGGAGGTAAAACCCTACGTCCTGCTTGATTGACTTTGATGAGTATAGGGGTTACAAGAGTTGATCTACCATGAGATCGTAATGGCTAAACCCTCGATGTCTAGCCTGTATGATTATGATTCCCTCTATGGACTAAACCCTCCGGTTTATATAGACAAAGGAGGGCCTAGGGTTGTACAGAGTCGGTTTACAGAGAAAGGAATCTTCATATCCAAATGCCAAGATTGCCATCCATGCAAAGGAGAGTCCCATCCGGACATGGGGGAAAGTCTTCTATCTTGTATCTTTGCGGCCCATTAGTCCGGCCCATGTTTCATAGCCCAGACGCCCGAGGACCCCCTCATCCAGGACTCCCTCAGTAGCCCCTGAACCAGGCTTCAACGATGACATGTCCAGCGCGCAGATTGTCTTCGGCATTGCAAGGCGGGTTCCTCCTCCGGATACTTTAAAGTAGTTGATCAACAAGAACTATGTCCGGATCTGTTTAACAGGTTAAACCTCCAACCATAAAGGCATAATACTTAAAATAAGATATATCCATCGGCAGCTTTTTCCGGCGAAACGTCATGCTTATCTCTGCTATTATTTTGAACCGTTTTTGGGCCTCCTGCCTCGCGTTTCAATATGCAACTCCTATTGACATGTCTTGTCAAAGCAGAGATCGTGTCCCCTTATTGCGGGATTCTCATCAATACGAGTAGAATCTAACCGTGCTGTTCGCACGACCCCTTGGGAACAGGCGAGTTTTAAGGCTCGAGGGAGGGGGACGCTTGATATTCGCAGTCCATATAAGTGGATAGAATCCAATTCTTCCGTCCCACGCCTCATTCTTTCTCTGCCACCCCATCCCCGAGCTCTAGCACAAAAGTTCCAAGATTTTGTCCCCTCCGCAACTCTTCCGACCATGGCCGGCTCTCAAGGCAAGTGGATGGCCTCCTCCTTCACGGAGGAGAACATCAAGGAGTTGCGGGAGCGCGATATCTAACTGCGGAAATCAAGCACAGATTCCCGATCCGGAGCAGTCCATCCCCACTCCGGGGCCCAGCGAGAGGGTGGTGTTCATCCCCCACTTCCTCGGCGGACTCGGATTCATCCTCCACCCCTTTGTGAGGGATCGCATGTTCTACTATTGACTGGATTTTCACGATCTGGCCCCAAATTCGTTCCTTCACATCTCATCGTTCATCGTCATGTGTGAGGCCTTCCTCCGTGTCCCTCCACACTTCGGCTTATGGCTCAAGATTTTCAATGTGAAGCCGAAGGTGGTCGATGGACAACACGCGGACTGCGGTGGCGCCATGGTGAGCAAGCTCCCCAAGGTCAACTGGCCAAAGGGAGTCTTTGTGGACACCATCAGGATATGGCAACATGAATGGTTCTATATCACAGAACCCCGCGGCCCTAAGTGGGCAGCCACTCCAGCCTTCAGACCCGGGCCCCCGCTGAGGCTCACATCCTGGACCGACAAGGGTCTGGACTGGGGATTGGTCAATGAGGTGCTGTTGCTGCAGAAATGCGTCCAAGGCATGATAACGAAGGACATTACCCTTGCTGATGTGATCCAAGTGATGCTAATACGCCGAGCACTTCCCTGTCAGCGGCGGCCCCTCAAGATGTGAGAGTTCAATCCGGAATGGCGGCGGACCCTACAACGGTTCTATAGCACAACGCATAAGGGAATCTAGAAGCTTCTTTTTAAGAAGCAGAAGTCATGGCCAAAGTCATCGGACGACACCGGCCTCGACTGCAACCATCTGGCCTCTGAGGTAAATTCTAAAACCTCTGAACACCAATTGGTTTGTCCCTCCAAAGGAGAAGTATTGAGTAGTCCATCCCTAAACAGGTCTGGATCAAGAAGGCGGAGCAGATCCGGTGTCCAGATCCGCTCCCTGAAAACCCAGCCGATCCTCTATTAATGAGGATGCTGGTCCCGGCGTTGTACCAGGCGGCGTTGTACCAGGCGCCGGTAAAGAAGAAGAAGAAGAAGAAGAAAGAGGAGGGCACTTCGGACGCAATGTCCGGAGAAGCTGATGCCCAGTCCTCTCACGAGGGCGACAATGACGACGACGAGGAGGAGGAAGAAGAAGAAGATCCTCCCCGCAAGGGCAAGAAGAGGGCGGCCTCCGAAGACCTGGAGGCTGAAGCATCCAAGAGGGACAAGATTACCCTCTCTGATGACTCGGAGTTAGATGCCGAGGCCATCCCGAAGCACCGTCGCCGGACCAAACCCCAAGCCGACTCGTAAGTAGTTCGGGATTTCATACATCCAATCTCTATGAACTGTGATGATAACTCTAAGTTTTATTTTTTAGTCCGGCCCGCAATACCCCCAGAAATCTTCATCCTCAGGGGATCTGCCGTCGGAGATGATGGAGAGCGAATCGCCTCCACTAGCTTCCCCGCCGCCTAGGGCGGATGACACCGAGGTGTCATTGCATAGGCCCTCCTCTGGCCTCGAAGAGATGCGGGGGGGAGGGGGGACTTTACAACATCGGAGGGCAACACCTCGGCTGCCGAAGGACTGAGGGGTACGGCCCCCACAAACACTGGCGACGGGGGCCCCGGTCAATCCGACCCACAGCCGCATACTACTCCGGAGACCCATACGGCTCCGGAGTCTAGTGAGCGACCCCCTGCAGGAGAAGAGGGAGCAGCAACCTCTGTTGATCCGGAGGCACCGAATACCACGGCGGACGCACTGCAAAGTGCATCCGTCCTGGATGAGCACCGCATCCTGATGGGCATGGTGGCTGAGAAGATTCAATCCGCCAAGAGCGGGCTGAACGAAGCCTTCTCCAGCCTGCTAGCAGGCTTCGAGGTACGCAATGTAATATTTTTGATCATTTTTATGAGAAATATGCCTGTATATAGACAGTAGCCCCTGAGACTCTGTTCCATTCTTTGAAAGAAAAGCGAGAAGAGGATCAATAGTCAGTTGTCAGGTGGTAACATGATATTTTATTTGGATTAAAACAGGCCTCCCTGTTAGCGGCGACTTCCCAGTCAGCGGAAATTTCCGAACTCAAACGGAAACTGGAGCGAGCCGATGAGGACCTAGTCCTTGTTAACAAGCGGCTCGACCAGGCGCAAGGTATGAGATACTCTTATTTCATGCCTGTTTATCTTCGTGTTCTGTGGAATTTCAAGAGCTGCAATGTGTGTTTTTGTACAAATGGTGCTACCACTGTTGAAACCCCAAGGGGTGAGCTTGCCCAAGCCAAGGAGCAAGTGAGGGTAAGCAAGGCAGCTGCTGATAAAGTGGCTGCGGACTTAACGGTCGAATAGGCTGCTCGGCGCCGTTTTGAGGAACGGGTGACCGAGGTGGAGCAAAAGCTCAAGGACACCAACCGTAAGTTCGAGTCTTTAGAAGAGGAAAATAAGGTGAAGGGGGCTGAACTCGCCAAGGCCCTTCTAGATGCTAAGGAGGCGCGGTCCAAATCCCGCGCGGATGCGAGGAAATCCGTCAAGCCGGACAGATAGCGGCTGGTAAGCCCTTTCCGTTACAGGCTAAATTTGGGGATCGGAGGTATGCCTTGCTTAACCGACTGTGGAGTTCTCCAGACGCATACGCGGATCTGCCGAAGAGTGCTGCGGCCGCCGCCCAATTCTTCCGGGCCCAGGAGGGGTACGCAACGGAGAAGCTCTTTTGGTCGTAGTTTGCAAGGCAGGAGCGTCCCGCGCTGCTAAATGACCAGATGCCACAATGGGCGGAGCTGCATAAGATGTCCAGCGCGGTCATGGAGGACGTCATAGTCCGGTTGTGGCCGGCCGAAGCCATTCTGGACAGCTGAGGGTTCCTGGATTAGGGGGTCCTCGGGTGTCCGGGCTACGGGACGTGGGCCGGACAGATGGGCTGTGAAGATACAAGATAGAAGGCCTTCCCTCGTGTCTGGATGGGACTCTCCTTGACGTGGAAGCCAAGCTTAGCATGTGGATATGAAGATTCCTTTCTCTGTAAAGCAACTTTGTACAACCCTAGTCCCCTCCGGTGTCTATATAAACCGGAGGGTTTAGTCCGTAGAGACTAGACACAATCATAATCGTATAGGCTAGACATCTAGGGTTTAGCCATCACGATCTCGTGGTAGATCAACTCTTGTAACCCCTATACTCATCAAAGTCAATCAAGCAGGACGTAAGGCATTACCTACATCAAGAGGGCCTGAACCTGGGTAAACATCTTGTCCCCTGTCTCCTGTTACCATCGATCCTTAGACGCACAGTTCGGGACCCCCTACTCGACATCTGCCGGTTTTGACACCGACATTGGTGCTTTCATTGAGAGTTCCACTGTGCCGTCGTCCACAGGCTCAATGGCTCCATCAATCATATACAACAATGTTGACGCAAAGGAGATTTTTCTCCCCGGCCAGATTTTTGTATTCGGCGGCTTCACACTGTGTGCCAACTCGGTTGGCCACCTGGAGCAGATCGATAGCTACGCCCCTGGTCACCAGATCAGTTTTGGAAATCTGAACTATGTCGCTGATATCCGAGGAGACTTGATCTTCCAAGGGTTCGCAGCCTCAACCACCACTCCGGCCTTAGATCCGGAGCACGTCATCAGGTCCGAAGATGGGAGTCTAGAGCCTGCCGGACTCTCCGCAGCCTTAGAGCTCAACACCGAGAGAATAGCGTCTCCGGCAATCATTGCAAGGACGGACTCTTCTCCAGATACTACTTCTGAACCCTGGAGGCCCGCGTCATGCGAGCTCGGCGCAGAAACTTCTGACCCTGTCCAAACCCCGCTCTTAAACGAGGCTTTGGACCTAATGTGATCCCTCGTCATCACAAAGGAACCACTTCTGAATCATGCCCATCCCGGGATAGGGGCTAGAAATAGGGAATTTTACTTCCCACCCACCACCCACTTCATAGACACTGTCGAGGACCTAACCGACATGCTTGATTACACCTCCGAAGACATCGACGGTACGGACGATGATGCCGGAGAGGATCAGGCCCAAAATCCACCGGTCACCGGACGTTGGACGACCACCTCCTCGTATGACGTATACATGGTGGATACACCTAAAAACGGCGGCGGCGACGACGAGAAAAACTCAGTCGAGGACGAACCTCTGGAGATACCGCCGAAACATCAACGTCAGCGACGCCGCTCTAAATCGCATCGCGGCAAGAACAACAATACCGACACCGAAGACAATGATAGTCCGGAGAACGCCGAAGACCAAGAAGACCCCATCGATCCAACATCGGAACAGGATGATCGGGATGACGGGCAAGTTGACCCTGACGAACAAACAGCGAACAACGACTCAGAGGATAGCAACTATCTGCCACTCTCTGAAGACGACATAAGCCTCGACGACGAAGATTTTATCGTGCCAGAGGAACCCCTCAAATAAGAGCGCTTCAAGCGCCGGCTAATAGCTACGGTTAGAAGCCTAAAAAGGAAACACCAGAAGCTTCAAGCTGACCAAGACCTGCTCAATGTCAGATGGACTAATGTCCTGGCAGCCGAAGAATACAACCTCGAGCAACCAAAAAAGAGTTACCCGAATCGCAAGTTGCTACCCCAATTCGACAATGAGGCGTTGGAGCCCATACCACCCGTGCGTAATGCGGCTGACGGACCCGATAGACCACCACGTGGCCAGGACAGAACGACAACTCAAGCCGAACACCAGCCCGCACCACCTCACTAAAAAAGCAGATAAGCAACAGCTCGGGGATACACATACGACCTACGGCAGGACCTGGAAAATAAAGCAGGTCAGACCAGGTCAATCTACGGATCGTGGGGGCGTGCTCCGACGTGAGAGGAGGGCTATCGATCCTGGTGCGATAAGCATAACCAACCCCGGGCTGAAAACTACATACAGACTCCATCCGGACTACGTCGTACCATGGCCCGATACAGAGGCGCTGCATACCCCCTTTGCTTCACTGATGAGTTAATGGAACACGAGTTCCCTGAAGGGTTTAAACCTGTGAACATCGAATCATACGACAGCACAAAAGATGCCGCAGTATGGATCGAAGATTTTCTTCTCCACATTCACATGGCTCGCGGTGATGATCTACACACCATCAAATACCTTCCCCTAAAGCTTAAGGGGCCAGCTAGGCATTGGTTAAACAGCCTCCCAGAAAACTCTATTGGAAGCTGGGAAGACTTGGAAGATGCCTTTTGTAACACCCACGATGCGGCTATATCTCCCATGTGTCGAGGCACGACTTAGAGGCATAACCACATGGTGGTTTAGTCGCAAGTGGGGTAATCTTCACACAATCCCATGTACTGAATAAGAAAGGGATAATGAGTTGGCTTACAATCGCCACTTCACAAAAATACAAGTTAAACATACATCATCCAGAGTACAATCAAAGGTCCGACTACGGAACAAAAATAAAGGAAGACAACCCCAAATGCTAGATCCCCAATCGTCCCAACTGGGCTCCACTACTGATCAACCGGAAAAGACACATAACAACGACCAAGATCTTCATCGAGCTCCCAGTTGAGCTCGGTTATGTCACCTGCGCTGGCATCATCGACACCTACAATTGTTTGGAAGTATCCGTGAGTCACGAGGGCTCAGCAATCTCACACCCGCGAGATCAAGACTATTTAAGCTTATGGGTAGGATGAGATAGTGAGGTGGAGCTGCAGCAAGCGATAAGAAAATATGGTGGCTAACATACACAAATAAGAGCGAGAAGAGAAGCAACGCAACGGTCGTGAAGCTAGAAGTGATCAAGAAGTGATCCTAAAACCACTTACGCACAACCATAACACAAGAACTGTGTTCACTTCCCGGACTCCACCGAAAAGAGACCATCACGGCTACACACGCGATTGATGCATTTTAATTAAGTCAAGTGTCAAGTTTTCTACAACCGGACATTAACAAATTCCCATCTGCCACATAACCGCGGGCACGGCTCCCGAAAGGTTATACCCTACAGGGGTGTCCCCACTTAGCCCATCACAAGCTCTCATGGTCAACGAAGGATATTCCTTCTCCCGGAAAGACCCGATTAGTCTTGGAATCCCGGTTACAAGACATTTCGACAATGCTAAAACAAGACCAGCAAGACCGCCAGATGTGCCAACAATCCCGATAGGAGCTACACATATCTCGTTCTTAGGACAACATTGGATGAGCACTCCGTACAACTAAAACCAGCCCTCAAGTTTCCCCGAGATGGCGCTGCAAAGGACTCTAGTTCGGACCAACACTTAGAGAAGCACTGGCCCCGGGGGGTTAAAATAAAGATGACCCTTGAGAGCGCGACTCCCAGGGGAAAAGTATAGGTGGTGGTGAGGCAAATGGTAAAACCAAGGTTGGGCCTTGCTGGAGGATTTTTATTCAAAGCGAATTGTCAAGGGGTTCCCATAACACCCAACCACGTAAGGAACGCAAAATCAAGGAACATAACACCACTATGACGGAAAGTAGGGCGGCAAGAGTGGAACAAAACACCAGGCATAAGGCTGAGCCTTCCAACCTTTACCAAGTATATAGATGCATTAATTAAAAATAAGAGATATTGTGATATCCCAACATATCCATGTTCCAACATGGAACAAACTTCAGCTTCACCTGCAACTAGCAACGCTAAAAGAGGGGCTGAGCAAAAGCGGTAACTTAGCCAAACAACGGTTTGCTAGGAAGGAGGGTTAGAGGCTTGACATGGAAATATGGGAGGCACGATATAACAAGTGGTAGGTATCGCGACATAGCGGTAGAACGAACAACTAGCAAGCAAAGATAGAAGTGATTTCGAGGGTATGGTCATCTTGCCTAAGATCCCGCAAGGAAGAAGAACGAGTCCATGAAGCAGACAAACAGACGTAGTCTAACGGATCCTCACAACTCCGAAATGAAACCGAAACTAACGAGAGAAGCAACCTGGAAAGAAGCAAGCAACATAGTAAACAACCATCACATAAACATGGCATGATGCACAAACAAGTATGATGCATGTCCAGTTTAATGAGGCATGTCATGGCAAAGTGCACAAACAATACTACAAATTAAGTGGAGTTCAATATGCAACGAGTTGCATATTGATGAAACACCACATGACTTATTTAGTTCTCTCTCGGTTATGTACCCAACAATATTAAATGTTATTAAACATGGCAAGGGGTGAAGCATATGAAAACTACCTATCTAGACAAGTTTAAATTAGGCCGAAACAACAAACAACAATTCCATAAAACCCCATGCGCATATTATGAATTTGGTATTGTTCTGCCCTAAATCATATTTTAGAGTTGTTAAACATGCAAACTAATGCCACCATGATAAACTATGCATTTTTCTACCCCATTTACATATAAAGTTTATTAAGTTCTGAGCTACAGTTATTTAGTTATGAAATAAATCATTTTAGCAAGTTATTTAAGCAAATTTAATCAAACAACATTTTTAACATTTTTAACATGGATGAAAGCTGGATATTATTAAACTAGATGAAATTCTAAGCATTTTTCATATATAAAACATTTCAAGCAAATGCACCAATTATGAGTTTAAATGCATGATCTAAAGGGACTTTTCTGTAAAACCGGCAGTCTCTAGACAATTAGCAAATTCGTCCATGAAAAAAAACACATCACGGGCCGAAATCTGGATCGGCTGGGCTGCTCACCATGGGCTGAAGCCTAGGTCGGTGGAGAGGCAGGTAGGCCGGGCGAGGGGAGCAGCTTGGCCGGATCTGGAGAGTCGGGCCGAGGCACGGTCAACGGGGGCAGGACCCGGTCGAGCGACGCGCTCGCTACTCCTGCTCGATGCAGCCGGCAGCGACAGAGATGGAAGCAGGGGTGTGATACAAGGGAAGGGACCAGCGGGCACAGCGGATTTGGGCAGTCCGAGGGTCGGGGCGCTGGTTCCAGGCGACGAGGAACTCCGGCGATGGCGCTGCTCGAAGAAGAGGTGAGGCCATGTAGGTTGCTACTACCTGAAGAAAAACAACAGAGAGAACGACAGAGAGAGTTGAGCGAGAGAAGCAGAGAGAAGACGAAGGGAAGAAGCAGAACGCAAAGAAGAGGAGGAAGAGCACGGCGACATGACCTGCTGGTCGACGGTGGCGGCAATATGAGGTGGTGTCGGTGTCCGCAGGGGGGCCGAAGAGGAACTTGGTGCTGGGTTGTCTTGTCGTGCGAGCAGAGGAAAATGAGCGGGCGAGCTCGGGAACACGGGAGGGAGCAGGGACCCAGCAGAACTGAGGAGGCAGAGATCCTGGCTCCAGCGGCTCCGGTCAGCGGGAGGATCTCCCAGTGAGGTGAGAAGACCATGGCGCTGGGACCGGCAGATGGGCGACGAGGGGAGGTCGGGGATGGCTCATTCTGGCCGAAGACGAGGACATGGGCGGCAGCGAGGGGAGTTCCAGCGGCGTCGGTTCCCTATGGAAGAGAGACAGGGAGGGGGCATTCAGAGAAGAAGATATCAGAGAAGGAGAAGGAAGCAAGGGCACGGCCTTGGCCGTGGTCGATGCGGCGCCGGGCATGGGAGCTTATCTCGTGGTCACCGACGGCAGTGCGATGCAAGGTGAGGAAGGGGCGGTCCTGCTGCCCCGGTGCTGCAGGCGAAGGAGCTTGGGCCAGCTGGGGCCTCGGGCGCGAGCGTTCCCGCTCGGGATGGGCTTTTGTGGTCATAGGCGAAGACGGCTGCGAGGACGAAGGACGACACGGTGGCGGCTCGGGGCTCCGATGGAGCGCAGGCGGAGGCACCTACTGGTGCTCGAGGTGGATGGTGGATCGAGGGGAAGGCCGTGAAGGCGGCGTGGTGATCTGGGAGGAGCTTGAGGTGGGGAGGCCGAGAGGAATTTTTGGATCAGGGGCGCGGCGTGGTTGGTTGGGTACGGAGAGCAAGGGGGGAGGTGGCGGTGGATCTAGGCAGGTGGGATCCCGATGTGGATTCAGTGGAGTGGCGGCGGCTGGGAGGATGGGACATCTCCCTAAATTTTAGGGTTGGTCTATTATATAACAAAAGAAATTTAGAAAGGGACTAGAATAACCCTCTGATTTAGATTGGACGCTCAAAATAATTAGGGTGGGCGAGTGATACGTCTCCGTCGTATCTATAATTTTTGATTAGTCCATGCCAATATTCTACAACTTTCATATACTTTGGCAACTTTTTATACTAATTTTGGGACTAACATATTGATCCAGTGCCCAGTCCCAGTTCCTGTTTGTTGCATGTTTTATGTTTCGCAGAATATCCATATCAAACAGAATCCAAACGGGATAAAATCGGGCGGAGCTTATTTTTGAAATATTTGGAAAATTCCGGAAGAAAAATCCACGCGAGACGGTGCCCGAGGTGGCCACGAGGCAGGGGGCGCGGTTGCCCCCCCTGGGCGCACCCTGACCCTCGTGGGCCACCCGTAAGGCGATTGATGCCCTTCTTCGGCCGCAAGAAAGCTATTTTTGGTAAAAAATCACGGCGAAGGTTTCAGGCCAATCGGAGTTACGGATCTCCATATATATACGAAACGGTGAAAGGGCAGCAGAAGAGAACGCATAAACAGAGAAAGACATAGAGACAGATCCAATCTCGGAGGGGCTCCCGCCCCTCCCACGCCATGGAGGCCATGGACCAGAGGGGAAACCCTTCTCCCATCTAGGGAGAAGGTCAAGGAAGAAGAAGAAGGATGGGCTCTCTCCCCCTCCCTTCCGGTGGCGCCGGAGTGTCACCGGGGGCCATCATCATCACCGCAATCTTCACCAACAACTTCAACACCATCATCACCAACTCCCCCCCCTCTATGCAGCGGTGTAACCTCTCTCTTACCCGCTGTAATCTCTACTTAAACATGGTGCTCAACGCTATATATTATTTCCCAATGATGTATGGCTATCCTATGATGTTTGAGTAGATCCGTTTTGTCCTATGGGCTATTTGATAATCAAGATTGGTTTGAGTTGCATGTTTTATTATTGGTCATGTCCTGTGGTGCTCTCCGTGTCGCGCAAGCGTGAGGGATCCCCGTTGTAGGGTGTTGCAATACGTTCATGATTCGCTGATAGTGGGTTGCGTGAGTGACTGAAACACAAACCCGAGTATGGGGGTTGTTGCCTATGGGATAAAGAGGACTTGATGCTTTAATGCTATGGTTGGGTTTTACTTTAATGATCTTTAGTAGTTGCAGATGCTTGCTAGAGTTCCAATCATAAGCGCATATGATCCAAGTAGAGAAAGTATGTTAGCTTAGGCCTCTCCCTCATATAAAATTGCAATAATGATTACCGGTCTAGTTATCGATTGCCTAGGGACAAATAACTTTCTCGTAACAAAAAGCCCTTTACTAAAACTAACTTCGTTGTGTCTTTACCTAAACAGCCCCTACTTTTTATTTACATAATCTTTATTATCTTGCAAACCTATCCAACAACACCTACATAATACTTCTAGTTTCATACTTGTTCTGGGTAAAGCGAATGTTAAGCGTGCGTAGAGTTGTATCGGTGGTCGATAGAACTTGAGGAAATATTTGTTCCGCCTTTAGCTCCTCGTTGGGTTCGACACTCTTACTTATCAAAAGAGGCTACAATTGATCCCCTATACTTGTGGGTTATCAAGACCTTTTTCTGGCGCCGTTGCCGGGGAGCAATAGCGTGGGGTGAATATTCTCGTGTGTGCTTGTTTGCTTTATCACTAAGTAATTTTTATTTGCTGTTCTTAGTTGTTCTTTATCTTTCGTTATGGATATGGAACACGAAATACCAAAAAAATTAGGTGTACTTGCTACTCATGGAGATGGGGAACCTCGTAAAACCCTCGATGCTGGTTATGTGAAAGATATTATGTACTACTTTAATAATACTTAGGAAACCCCATTCAATTATGTAATGGGAGTAACGTTGGATCAACGTGAATACTTTAGGGATTACTGCTTGACACAAAAAGGGAAACTATTATGAGATCAAATTCATATATTGAATTGGTATGCTAGGCAACTATGCTTGAGATATCATTATACTTGTTGCTCTAGGATGAAGGCTCCACACCTTCCCTTTTTATGCGAATTTAATGATAATAAAACCTTATCTTTTTATGCTAATGGTATATATGATTACTATGATGTGGAACAAATAGAAGAATTTGTTGCTTTTATGGGTGCTTATGAAATTGAATCTATGTTTAAAGAGTTTGAAGATCTTGATGATTCGGTTTATAGACCTGAAAATTTAGCTATCCTTAAATATTGCGATGAGAATTATGAATACAATTCCGATATTAATGCACTTATTGAGAAAGTCTCCGCGGTCCAAGAAGAGACTAATATTTTGCAGGAATCTATGGAAGAAGAAGTTGATGAAACTGTGAGCTCATTGGATGAAAAAGATGAGGAGGAGAGCGAAGAACAAAAGGAGGAAGAGCGGATTGATCACCCGTGCCCACCTTCTAATGAGAGTAACTCTTCAACTCATACATTATTTAATTCCCCTTCATGCTTACCGAAGGATGAATGCTATGATAATTGCTATGATCCCGTTGATTCTTTTGAAATATCCCTTTTTGATGATGCTTGCTATGCTTGTGGCCAAGATGCCAATACGAATTATGCTTATGGAGATGAACTTGCTATAGTTCCTTATGTTAAACATGAAATTGTTGCTATTGCACCCATGCATGATAGTCCTATTATCTTTTTGAATTCTCCCGACTACACTATATCGGAGAAGTCTGCCCTTATTAAGGATTACATTGATGGGTTGCGTTTTACTACTACACATGATGATTTTGATAGATATAATATGCATGTGCTTGCTTCTCCTACTTGTAATTATTACGAGAGAGGAACTATATCTCCACCTCTCTATGTTTCCCGCATGATAAATTGCAAGAAACTGTTTATACTATGCATTGGCCTTTACTATGTGTGCATGAATTATTCTTTTATGACATGCCGATGCATAGGAAGAGAGTTAGAATTCATTGTTGCATGATATATGTTACTTTGTGCTCACTACTAAATTACAAATCATTGTTAATTAAAAATGGCTTTGATATGCCTTGGGATCCGGGTGGATCCATTACTTGAGCACTATATGCCTAGCTTAATGGCTTTAAAGAAAGCGCTGCCTAGGAGACAACCTGGAAGTTTTAGAGAGTTATTTATTTCTGTTGAGTGCTTTCATATAGTTTAAAAACAACAAAAATAAAGAGGGGAACCCAAAACTTTTTCAAAAACGAAAGTGAAAGTGAGAAAGACAAGCATTGTTGAAGTGGGAGAGCTCCTTGAACTTTGTTCATGCTCACGGCAACTTTGTGAATCTTGATTACAGAAACTTTTCAACAAAAATAATTATACCCTTGTACAATTCCATTGTATTATAAAAATAATGTTCCAAGGTTCGCCTTTAGGATGTTTACATTTGCTTGATGGTTTGTACGGTGCAGGACAGAAACTTTGGCTGTAGTGCATGATTTTACATTTTTAGCTGGAACGTCAAATGGTTCTGATACTTTTTGCACTGGCTTTCTATACAAATTGTTTATTTTTCCTAATTTGGGCAGAATTTTTCAAGTACCAGAAGTGTGGTGAATGTTCAGATTATTACAGACTGTTCTGTTTTAGATAGATTCTTTTGATGCATAGTTTGCTTGTTTTGATGAAACTATCGAATTATATCAGTGGATTAAGCCATGAAAAAGTTATATTACAGTAGACACAATGAAAAAACAAAATATGAATTGGTTTACAACAGTACTTAGAGTAGTGATTTGCTTTATTATACTAACGGATCTTACCGAGTTTTCTGTTGAAGTTTTGTGTGGATGAAGTGTTCGATGATCGAGAAGGTCTCGATGTGAGAAGAAGGAAGAGAGGCAAGAGCTCAAGCTTGGGGATACCCGAGGCTCCCCAAGTAAATATTCAAGGAGACTCAAGCGTCTAAGCTTGGGGATGCCCCGGAAGTCATCCCCTCTTTCTTCAACATGTATCGGTATGTTTTCGGATTCGTTTCGTTCATGCGATATGTGCAATCTTGGAGCGTCTTTTGCATTTAGTTTTCATTTTTCTTTTATGCACCATGCTGGTATGAGATAGTCCTTGGTTTATTTATAGAATTCTCTATGCACTTCACTTATATCTTTTGAGTATGGCTTTATAGAATGCTTCTTGTGCTTCACTTATATCTATTGAAGTTTGGATTGCCTATTTCTCTTTACATAGAAAACCGCCATTTGTAGAATGCTCTTTTGCTTCACTTATATTTGTTAGAGCGTGGGCATATATTTTGTAGAAATATTTAAACTCTCGTGCTTCACTTATACCTATTTAGAGAGATGACAGGAACTGGTCATTCACATGGTTAGTCATAAAATCCTACATAAAACTTGTAGATCACTGAATATGATATGTTTGATTCCTTGCAATAGTTTTGCGATATAAAGATGGTGATATTAGAGTCATGCTAGTGGGCAGTTGTGGATTAGTAGAAATACTTGTGTTGAGGTTTGTGATTCCCGTAGCGTGCACGTATGGTGAACCGTTATGTAACGAAGTCGGAGCATGAGGTATTTATTGATTGTCTTCCTTATGAGTGGCGGTCGGGGACGAGCGATGGTCTTTTCCTACCAATCTATCCCCCTAGGGGCATGCATATTAGTACTTTTCTTCGAGGGCTAATAAACTTTTGCAATAAGTACGTGAGTTCTTTATGACTAATGTTGAGTCCATGGATTATACACACTCTCACCCTTCCATCATTGCTAGCCTCTCTAGTATCGCGCAACTTTCGTCGGTACCATAAACCCACCATATACCTTCCTCAAAATAGCCACGATACCTACCTATCATGGCATTTCCATAGCCATTCTGAGATATATTGCCATGCAACTTCCATCATCATCATATACATGACTTGAGCATTCATTGTCATATTGCTTTGCATGATCGTAAGATAGCTAGCATGATGTTTTCATGGCTTGTCCGTTTTTTGATGTCATTGCTACACTAGATCATTGCACATCCCGGTACACCGCCGGAGGCATTCATATAGAGTCATATCTTTGTTCTAGTATCGAGTTGTAATATCGAATTGTAAGTAAGTAAAAGTGTGATGATCATCATTATTAGAGCATTGCCCCAGTGAGGAAAGGATGATGGAGACTATGATTCCCCCACAAGTCGGGATGAGACTCCGGACGAAAAAAAATAAAAAAATAAAAAAATAAAAAAAGAGAAAGGCCAAAAAAAGAGAAGACCCAAAAAACAAAAAAAAAATAAAAAAATGAGAGAAAAAGAGAGAAGGGGCAATGTTACTATCCTTTTACCACACTTGTGCTTCAAAGTAGCACCATGTTCTTCATATAGAGAGTCTCTTGAGTTATCACTTGCATAGACTAGTGGGAATTTTCATTATAGAACTTAGTTTGTATATTACGATGATGGGCTTCCTCAAACGCCCGAGGTCTTCATGAGTAAGCAAGTTGGATGCACACCCACTTAGTTTTAGTTTGAGCTTTCATACACTTATAGCTCTAGTGCATCCGTTGCATGGCAATCCCTACTCACTCACATTGATATCTATTGATGGGCATCTCCATAGCCCGTTGATATGCCTAGTTGATGTGAGACTATCTTCTTCAGAACCACCATTCTATTCCACCTATAGTGCTATGTCCATGGCTCACGCTCATGTATTGCGTGAAAGTTGAAAAGGTTTGAGAACGTCAAAAGTATGAAGCAATTGCTTGGCTTGTCATCGGGGTTGTGCATGATGTGAATATTTTGTGTGGTGAAGATGGAGCATAGCCAGACTATATGATTTTGTAGGGATAACTTTCTTTGGCCATGTTATTTTGAAAAGACATGATTGCTTTATTAGTAGGCTTGAAGTATTATTGTTTTTATGTCAAATGATAGACTATTGCTTTGAATAACTCGTATCTTAATATTCCTGCCATGATTAGATATGTGATCAAGATTATGCTAGGTAGCATTCCACATCAAAAATTATCTTTTTTTATCATTTACCTACTCCAGGACGAGCAGGAATTAAGCTTGGGGATGCTGATACGTCTCCGTCGTATCTATAATTTTTGATTGTTCCATGCCAATATTCTACAACTTTCATATACTTTTGGCAACTTTTTATACTATTTTTGGGACTAACATATTGATCCAGTGCCCAGTGCCAGTTCCTGTTTGTTGCATGTTTTATGTTTCGTAGAATATCCATATCAAACGGAATCCAAACGGGATAAAAACGGATGAATCTTATTTTTGGAATATTTGGGAAATTCCGGAAGAAAAATCCACGCGAGATGGTGCCTGAGGTGGCCACGAGGCAGGGGGCGCGCCTGCCCCCCTGGGCGCGCCCCTGACCCTCGTGGGCCACCCGTAAGGCGGTTGATGCCCTTCTTCGGCCGCAAGAAAGCAAATTTTTGGTAAAAAATCACGGCGAAGGTTTCAGGCCAATCGGAGTTACGGATCTCCATATATATATATATATATATATATATATATATATATATATATATATATATATATATATACGAAATGGTGAAAGGGCAGCAGAAGAGAACGCAGAAACAGAGAGAGACAGAGAGACAGATCCAATCTCGGAGGGGCTCTCGCCCCTCCCACGCCATGGAGGCCATGGACCAGAGGGGAAACCCTTCTCCCATCTAGGGAGAAGGTCAAGGAAGAAGAAGGAGGGGGCTCTCTCCCCCTCGCTTCCGGTGGCGCCGGAGTGCCACCGAGGGCCATCATCATGACCGCAATCTTCACCAACAACTTCACCGCCATCATCACCAACTATCCCCCCCTCTATGCAACGGTGTAACATCTCTCTTACCCGTTGTAATCTCTACTTAAACAAGGTGCTCAACGCTATATATTATTCCCCAATGATGTATGGGTATCCTATGATGTTTGAGTAGATCCGTTTTGTCCTATGGGCTATTTGATGATCAAGATTGGTTTGAGTTGCATGTTTTATTATTGGTGCTGTCCTATGCTGCTCTCCATGTCGCGCAAGCATGAGGGATCCTGCTACCTCTTGAGAACTGCGTTGGATTTCCCCGAAGAGGAGAGGATGATGCAGCAAAGTAGCGTAAGTATTTCCCTCAGTTTTTGTGAACCAAGGTATCAATCCAATAGGAGGCTACGCGCGAGTCCTTTGTACCTACACAAAAACAATAGCTCAACGCAACCAACGCGCTTAGGGGTTGTCAATCCCTTTATGGTCACTTACGAAAGTGAGATCTGATAGAGATGATAAATAATATTTTTGGTATTTTTGGTATAGAGATGCAAAGTAAAAAGTAAAAGCAAAGTAAAAGCAAAGCAATAATAGTGATGAAGATTGATATGATGAGAAAGAGACCCGGGGCCATAGGTTTCACTAGTGGCTTCTATCGAGAGCACAAGTATTCCACGATGGGTGAACAAATTACTGTTGAGCAATTGACAGAATTGAGCATAGTTATGAGAATATCTAGGTATGATCATGTATATAGGCATCACGTCCGAGACAAGTAGACCGACTCCTGCCTGCATCTACTACTATTACTCCACTCATCGACCGCTATCCAGCATGCATCTAGAGTATTAAGTTAAAAACAGAGTAACGCCTTAAGCAAGATGACATGATGTAGAGGGATAGTTTCATGCAATATGATAAAAAAACCCATCTTGTTATCCTCGATGGCAACAATACAATATGTGCCTTGCTGCCCCTTCTGTCACTGGGAAAGGATACCGCAAGATCGAACCCAAAGCTAAGCACTTTTCCCATGGCAAGAACAACCAATCTAGTAGGCCAAACCAAACTGATAATTCGAAGAGACTTGCAAAGATAACCAATCATACATAAAAGAATTCAGAGAAGATTTAAGTATTATTCATAGAAAGACTTGATCGTAAACCCACAATTCATCGGTCTCAACAAACACACCGCAAAAAGAAGATTGCATTGAATAGATCTCCACGAGAGAGGGGGAGAACATTGTATTGAGATCCAAAAAGAGAGAAGAAGCCATCTAACTACTAACAATGGACCCGTAGGTCTGAAGTAAACTACTCACACTTCATCGAAGGGGGCTTGGATGATGATGTAGAAGCCCTCTATGATCGATGCCCCCTCCGGCAGAGCTCCAGAACAGGCCCCAAGATGGGATCTCATGGGTACAGAAAGTTGCGGCGGTGGAATTAGGTTTTTGGCTCTATCCCCGATCGTTTGGGGGTACGTAGGTATATATAGGAGGAAGAAGTACGTCGGTGGATCTTCGAGGAGCCCACGAGGCAGGGGGGCGCACCCTAGTAGGGGGGGGCGCCCTCCACCCTCGTGACTGCCTTGTGGCTTTCTTGACGGAGGGTCCAAGTCTCCTGGATCTTATCTGATGAGAAAATCATGTTTCCGAAGGTTTCATTCCGTTTGGACTCCATTTGATATTCCGTTTCTCCGAAACATTGAAATAGGCAAAAAAGAGCAATTCTGGGCTGGGCCTCCGGTTAATAGGTTAGTCCCAAAAATAATATAAAAGTGGAAAATAAAGCCCAATATAGTCCAAAACAATAGATAATATAGCATGGAGCAATCAAAAATTATAGATACGTTGGAGACGTATCAAGCATCCCCAAGCTTAACTCCTGCTCATCCTCGAGTAGGTAAATGATAAAAAGAGAATTTTTGATGCGAAGTGCTACTTGGCATAATTTTAGTGTAATTCTTCTTAATTGTGGTATGAATATTCAGATCCCAAAGATTCAAGACAAAAGTTCATATTGACATAAAAATGATAATACTTCAAGCATAGTAACTAAGCAATTATGTCTTCTCAAAATAACATGGCCAAAGAAAGTTCATCCCTACAAAATCATATAGTTTAGTCATGTTTCATTTTCTTCACACAAGAATGCTCTCATCATGCACAACCCTGATGACAAGCCAAGCAATTGTTTCATACTTTAGTAATCTCAAACCTATAAACTTTCACGCAATATATGAGCGTGAGCCATGGACATAGCACTATGGGTGGAATAGAATATAATGATGGGGGTTATGTGGAGAAGACAAAAAAGGAGAAAGTCTCACATCAACGAGGCTAATCAATGGGCTATGGAGATGCCCACCGATTGATGTTAATGCAAGGAGTAGGGATTGCCATGCAACGGATGCACTAGAGCTATAAATGTATGAAATCTCAACAAAAGAAACTAGTGGGTGTGCATCCAACTTGCTTGCTCACGAAGACCTAGGGCACTTGAGGAGGCCCATTGTTGGAATATACAAGCCAAGTTCTATAATGAAAAATTCCCACTAGTATATGAAAGTGATAACATGAGAGACTCTCTACTATGAAGATCATGGTGCTACTTTGAAGCACAAGTGTGGTAAAAGGATAGTAACATTGTCCCTTCTCTCTTTTTCTCTCATTTTTTGGACCTTTTTTATGGCCTTTCCCTTTTTTGGGCCTTCTCTTTTTTATGGCCTTTCTTTTTTTTATTCCTCACTTGGGACAATGCTCTAATAATGATGATCATCACACTTCTATTTATTTACAACTCAATGATTACAACTCGATACTAGAACAAAGATGACTCTATATGAATGCCTCCAGCGGTGTACCGGGATATGCAATGAACCAAGAGTGACATGTATGAAAGAATTATGAATGGTGGCTTTGCCACAAATACTATGTCAACTACATGATCATGCTAAGCAATATGACAATGATGAATGTGTCATGATGAATGGAATGATGGAAAGTTGCATGGCACTATATCTCGGAATGGCTATGGACATGCCATAATAGGTAGGTATGGTGGCTGTTTTGAGGAAGATATAAGGAGGTTTATGTGTGAAAGAGCGTATCATATCACGAGGTTTGGATGCACCAGCGAAGTTTGCGCCAAATCTCAATGTGAGAAAGGGCAATGCACGGTACCGAAGAGGCTAGCAAGGATGGAAGGGTGAGAGTGCATATAATCCATGGACTCAACATTAGTCATAAAGAACTCACATACTTATTGCAAAAATCTACAAGTCATCAAAAACCTTGGCACAACGCGCATGCTCCTAGGGGGATAGATTGGTAGGAAAAGACCATCGCTCGTCCCCGACCGCCACTCATAAGGAGGACAATCAAATAACACCTCATGTTTCAAATTTGTTGCATAACGTTTACCATACGTGCATGCTACGGGACTTGCAAATTTCAACACAAGTATTTCTCAATTTCACAACTACTCAACTAGCATGACTTTGATATTATTACCTCCATATCTCAAAACAATCATCAAGCATCAAACTTTTCTTAGTATTCAACACACTCATAAGAAAGTTTTATTACTAATCTTGCATACCAAGCATATTAGGATTTTAAGCAAATTACCATGCTATTAAGACTCTCAAAATAATCTAAGTGAAGGATGAGAGATCAATAGTTTCTATGAAACAAATCCACCACCGTGCTCTAAAAGATATAAGTGAAGCACTAGAGCAAAACTATAAAGCTCAAAAGATATAAGTGAAGCACATAGAGTATTCTATCAAATTCCAAATCATGTATGGCTCTCTAAAAAGGTGTGTACAGCAAGGATGATTGTGGTGGACTAACAAGCAAAGACTCAAATCATAAAATACGCTCCAAGCAAAACACATATCATGTGGTGAATAAAAATATAGCTCCAAGTAAAGTTACCGATAGAAGTAGACGAAAGAGGGGATGCCTTCCGGGGCATCCCCAAGCTTTGGATTTTAGGTGTCCTTAGATTATCTTGGGGGTGCCATGGTCATCCCAAAGCTTAGGTTCTTGCCACTCCTTGTTCCATAATCCATCAAATCTTTACCCAAAACTTGAAAACTTCACAACACAAAACTTAAAGTAGAAAATCTCGTGAGCTCCATTAGCGAAAGAAAACAAAAGACCACTTCAAGGTACTGTAATGAACTCATTATTTATGTATATTTGTGTTAAACCTACTGTATTCCAACTTATCTATGGATTATAAACTATTTTACTATCCATAGATTCATCAAAATAAGCAAACAACACACGGAAAACAGAATCTGTCAAAAACAGAACAGTCTGTAGTAATATGTAGCTAGCGCAAGATCTAGAACCCCAAAAATTCTAAAATAAATTTCTGGACATGAGGAATTTATCTATTAATCATCTTCAAAAAGAATTAACTAAATAGCACTTTCTAAATAAAAATTACAGTAGTTCTCGTGAGCGCTAAAGTTTCTGTTTTTTACAGCAAGTTCAACAAGACTTTCCCCAAGTCTTCCCAACGGTTCTACTTGGCACAACACTAATTAAACACAAAAAACACAACCAAAACAGAGGCTAAATAATTTATTTATTACTAAACAGGAGCAAAAAGCAAGGAATAAAAATAAAATTGGGTTGCCTCCCAACAAGCGCTACCGTTTAACGCCCCTAGCTAGGCATAACAAGCAAGAATAGATCTAGGTATTGCCATAATAGTAAGATAGATTATTAAAACTCATTTCATATTCTCTACGTTCGGCAGCAAGTTTTCTTTGAGTCAAGCAAAAGTAATCAAAAGGGCTAAATTTAACGGGACAAAAGTTCCCAAGATCAACCTTGGGAGGTATAGGTTCCTCCTTTGGTCCTTCATAATGCACAACCAATTCATCATTATAAGCATTCTTTTGACAGAACTTTGTGAGCCTATATTCAAGATAATATCCTAGTTCATTATTTCGAATAGCCAAATCATCATTAAGTTCAGAAATTCTATCAACTAAAACATTGGTAGGAACCCTTTTTCTAAGATTTTCATTGAAAGCAACATAGTCTAGAGATTGAAAACGCATTATCTCTTCTTGATCAAAGAGGATAGCCTCTATGGGAGGACGGCAAGCGTCCACCCTGTAATGCGCAAAGATTTATTTGGCTTCTTTTATTATGAATCTAAACTCATCAGCCAAAAAGATAGTAGCGGCACGCTTAACAGAAGAATGCTCAATATTAGAAAATTCTAGAAAAATCTTTTGTATGGAAGGATGTATGTGCATGAATTGTCTTTCAAGTTCAACTACAAGCATGGCAATAGCGTCCGCAAGACTACTAGTTCTGTGAAGGATAGAACTTCCCATAGAAGGTAAAGCACCGGCACAAGTAAACAAATCTTGAATAACTCCTTTTCCAATAATATTACCACTACCAACACAGAAATTTTTTGTATGAAAGATGGTAGGTTCTTTAGCAGGAGCATCAGAATTTTTCATGATATTATTATTGTCCATATCGACAATAATTTCCCCAATTTCAGACATAGAGGCAGAAGGTAAAGGACTTGACAGAACGACAAGCTAGCAAACTGACACACGAGCAAACAAAAGGCAAACAAGAAAAATAGAAAAATAGAGAGGGAGGATAGAGAGAGAGGGCGAATAAAACGGCAAGGGTGAAGTGGGGGAGAGGAAAACGAGAGGCAAATGGTAAATAATGTAATGCGGGAGATAGGGATTGTGACGGGTACTTGGTATGTTGACTTTTGCGCAGACTCCCCGGCAACGGCGCCAGAAATTCTTCTTGCTACCTCTTGAGCACTGCGTTGGATTTCCCCAAAGAGGAGAGGATGATGCAGCAAAGTAGCGTAAGTATTTCCCTCAGTTTTGAGAACCAAGGTATCAATCCAGTAGGAGGCTACGCGCGAGTCCCTCGTAACTACACAAAAACAATAGCTCAACGCAACCAATGAGCTTAGGGGTTGTCAATCCCTTCATGGTCACTTACGAAAGTGAGATCTGATAGAGATGATAAATAATATTTTTGATATTTTTGGTATAGAGATGCAAAGTAAAAAGTAAAGGCAAAGCAATAATAAGGTGATGAAGATTGATATGACGAGAAAGAGACCCGGGGGCCATAGGTTTCACTAGTGGCTTCTCTCAAGAGCATAAATATTCTACAGTGGGTGAACAAATTACTGTTGAGCAATTGAAAAAATTGAGCATAATTATGAGAATATCTAGGTATGATCATGTATATAGGTATCACGTTCAAGACAAGTAGACCGACTCCTGCCTGCATCGACTACTATTACTCCACTCATCGACCGCTATCCAGCATGCATCTAGAGTATTAAGTTAAAAACATAGTAACGCCTTAAGCAAGATGACATGATGTAGAGGGATAGTTTCATGCAATATGATAAAAACCCCATCTTTTTATCCTTGATGGCAACAATACAATACGTGCCTTGCTGCCCCTTCTGTCACTGGGAAAGGACACCACAAGATCGAACCCAAAGCTAAGCACTTCTCCCATGGCAAGAACAACCAATCTAGTAGGCCAAACCAAACTGATAATTCGAAGAGACTTGCAAAGATAACCAATCATACATAAAAGAATTCAGAGAAGATTCAAATATTATTCATAGATAGACTTGATCATAAACCCACAATTCATCGGTCTCAACAAACACACCGCAAAAAGAAGATTACATCGAATAGATCTCCACAAGAGAGGGGGAGAACACTGTATTGAGATCCAAAAAGAGAGAAGAAGCCATCTAGCTACTAACTATGGACCCGTAGGTCTGAAGTAAACTACTCACACTTCATCGAAGGGCTTGGATGATGATGTAGAAGCCCTCTGTGATCGATGCCCCCTCCGGCGGAGCTCCGGAACAGGCCCCAAGATGGGATCTCGTGGATACAGAAAGTTGCGGTGGTGGAATTAGGTTTTTGGCTCCGTCCCCGATTTTTTGGGGGTACGTAGGTATATATATGAGGAAGAAGTACATCAGTGGAGCTTCGAGGGGCCCACGAGGCAGGGGGGCGCACCCTAGGGGGGGCGCGCCCTCCACCCTCGTGACCGCCTCGTGGCTTTCTTGATGGAGGGTCCAAGTCTCCTCGATCTTATCTGATGAGAAAATCACGTTTCCGAAGGTTTCATTCCGTTTGGACTCCGTTTGATATTCAGTTTCTCCGAAACACTGAAATAGGCAAAAAAACAGCAATTCTAGGCTGGGCCTCCAGTTAATAGGTTAGTCCCAAAAATAATATAAAAGCGGAAAATAAAGCCCAAGATAGTCCAAAACAGTAGATAATATAGCATGGAGCAATCAAAAATTATAGATACGTTGGAGACGTATCAGATCCCCACTGTAGGGTGTTGCAATACGTTCATGATTCGCTGTAGTGGGTTGCGTGAGTGACTGAAACACAAACCCGAGTAAGGGGGTTGTTGCGTATGGGATAAAGAGGACTTGATGCTTTAATGCTATGGTTGGGTTTTACCTTAATGATCTTTAGTAGTTGCGGATGCTTGCTAGAGTTCCAATCATAAGTGCATTGTAACACCCTAGATGCGACTATATCTCCCATGTGTCGAGGCACGACTTAGAGGCATAATCGCATTGAAGGCATATGTCGCAAGTTAGGCAATCTTCACAACATCCCGTGTAATATAAATAATAAAGGGGAGATAACAATAGTTGGCTTACACTCGCCACGTCAATCAAGTACATAAATAACATTACATCATCCAAACACTCATGGCCCGACTACGGCGCCAAAATGAAAGATAACCCAACATGCGACACGGTCCCAATCACCCCCAACTGGGCACCACTACTGATCATCGGGAAAGGAAACATAGTATCGTTGAGAGTCTTTGTCAAACTCCCACTTGAGCTCATATGCGTCTCCTGGACTGGAATCATCGGGCCCTGCATATGGTGTAATAGTAATCTGTGAGCCACACGGACTCAGCAATCTCGCACCCTCGCGATCAAGACTATTTAAGATTATAGGTAAGGCAAGGTAAATATGTGGAGCTGCAGCAAGCGACTAGCAAATATGGTGGCTAACTTATTCGCAAAAGAGAGCGAGAAGAGAAGGCAAAGCACGAGCGGGAAACTAGAGAGCAACCTGCGCAAACATTACTCCAACACCGTGTCTACTTCCCGGACTCCGCCGAGAAGAGGCCATCACGGTAACACACTCAGTTGATTCATTTTAATTAAGTTAATGTTCAAGTTATCTACAACCGAACATTAACAAATTCCCATCTGCCCATAACCGCGGGCACGGCTTTCGAAAGTTCAATCCTTGCAGGGAGTCCCAACTTAGCCCATGACAAGCTCTCACGGTCAACGAAGGAATAGACCTCCTCCCAAGACGTTCCGATCAGACTCGGTATCTCGGTAACTCAAGACACTTCGACAGGTTAAAACAAGACCAGCAACACCGCCCGAATGTGCCGACAAATCCCGATAGGAGCTGCACATATCTCTTTCTCAGGGCACACTCAGATGAGCGCTCCATACAACTAAAACCAAACCTCGAGTTTCCCCGAGGGGGCGCTGCACAGGACTCTAGTTTGGACCAACACCCAGAGGAGCACTGGCCCGGGGGGGTTTAAAATAAGATGACCCGCGGGCTCCGGAAACCCGAGGGAAAAATAGGCTAGGTGGAAAATGGTAAGACCAAGGTTGGGCATTGCTGGAAAAGCTTTAATCAAGGCGAACTATCAAGGGGTTCCCATTATAACCCAACCGCGTAAGGAACGCAAAAAATGACCTAGGGTTAGGGTTTACTGTTCACGCCAGATCTAGATCGGGATCACACGGAGCCCGAGGATCGCCGGCCGGAGTCTTCGCCGGAGTTCATCGGAGAGGGAGAAGATGGCCGGAGGCGGCGGCCGGGACGGCGAGCGGCCCGCGGGGCGAGGCGGCGCGCGGCGGCCGGGGCCGGCGGCGGCTGCGGCGGCCCGGGCGACGAGGTGGCGACGGCGGCGACGGGGTGGACCGCGGCGGCGCGGCACCGGAGGCGGAGGAGGCGGCGGCTTGGCGCGGGTGGCGGCGGAGGGAGAGGCGCGGGGCGCGCGGCCCGGGTGGCGGCGGAGAGGGCCCACGATGGGCCTGGGCGGGCCACGGCGGCGGCGGCGGCCGGGTGCCACGTGGCGCGCTGCCACTGGCTGCGAGCGGCGGCTGCGGCGTGTCCGGCCGGAACGGACACGTCCGGCGCGCGCGGTGGATTTTTTAGGGTTAGGGGGAGAGGATCCGCGAATTTGGAATGGGGGGTGTATATATAGGCATAGGGGGAGCTAGGAGAGTCCAAATGAGGTGCGGTTTTCGGCCACGCGATCGTGATCGAACGCTCTAGATGATGGAGCAGAGTTAGGTGGGTTTTGGGCCAAAATGAAGGGGTGTTAGGCTGCAACACACACGAGGCCTTTTCGGTCCCTCGGTTAACCATTGGAGTATCAAACGAAGTCCAAATGATACGAAACTTGACAGGCGGTCTACCGGTAGTAAACCAAGGCCGCTTGGCAAGTCTCGGTCCAGTCCGGAAATGTTTAATCCCCACACACGAAAGAAAGCTGGAAATGACCACCGAAGGAGAACGGAGCACCGGAATGCAAAACGGACAACGGGGAAAATGCTCGAATGCATGAGACAAACACGTATGCAAATGCAATGCACATGATGACATGATATGAGATGCATGACAACGACAACAACACAAGGAGACAAAACCCGAACCCGAGGAAATAAATAAAGCTTAACGCCGGAAACAGCAAGAGTTGGAGTACAAATTGGGAAAGTTACATCCGTGGTGTTACAACACTCCACCACTACGAAAAGATCTCGTCCCGAGATCTAGGACTGAAAGAACGCCGGGTACTCAGAACGGAGGTGATCCTCGCGTTCCTAGGTAGCTTCACGGTCGGAATGGTGTGACCACTTGACTTTGAGAAATTTGATTGACTTGTTGCGAGTCTTGCGTTCAGTCTCTTCAAGAATAGCAACTGGGTGCTCACGATAAGAGAGATCTTCTTGGAGCTCAATGTCCTCGAAGTTGACGGTGCGGTCAGGAGTCTTGAAGCACTTTCGAAGCTGAGAGACATGGAACACGTCATGAACATTTGCAAAGTTTGAAGGAAGCTCGAGTTGATAGGCGAGGTCGCCTCTCTTGCTGACAATCTTGAAAGGTCCCACGTATCTAGGGGCAAGCTTCCCTTTGATACCGAAGCGACGAGTACCTTTCATAGGAGAGACACGGAGGTAAACATGATCTCCGATCTCGAAAGCCAAATCACGGTGCTTACTATCATAGTAGCTCTTCTGGCGGGATTGGGCTGCTTTGAGGTTATCACGAATGACTTTGCACATTTCTTCTGCCTCTGTGATTAAGTCATTACCCAAAAGCTGACGTTCACCGGTTTCAGACCAGTTGAGAGGGGTACGGCACTTCCTGCCATACAGAATTTCAAATGGGGCCTTGCCCGAACTTGCTTGAAAACTGTTGTTGTAGGAGAATTCAGCATAAGGAAGACAATCCTCCCACTTCATGCCGAAGGAGATCACACAAGCCCTGAGCATATCTTCAAGAATCTGGTTGACACGCTCGACTTGACCGCTAGTTTGAGGATGGAAAGCTGTGCTGAAGCGGATGTTGGTGCCCATGGCCTTCTGAAAAGAATCCCAAAACTTCGAGGTAAAGATGCTGCCACGGTCTGAAGAGATCACTTGAGGAATACCGTGCAGAGAGACAATACGAGAGGTATAGAGTTCCGCCAATTGAGCTGCAGTGATCGACTCTTTGATAGGCAGAAAGTGAGCCACTTTGGTGAGTTTGTCGATGACAACGAATATAGCATCATTGCCACGCTTGGACTTTGGAAACCCAGTCACGAAGTCCATTTCAATGTGGTCAAACTTCCATTCTGGAATGGCAAGAGGTTGGAGGAGACCTGCTGGCCTTTGGTGTTCTGCCTTCACTCTTCTGCAGACATCACATTCATTCACGAATTGAGCGATCTCGCGCTTCATTCGAGTCCACCAATAAGCTTGCTTGAGGTCCTGATACATCTTCGTGCTCCCAGGGTGGATGGAGAGGAGAGAATTGTGAGCCTCGTTCATGATCACTTTACGAAGGTCACCTTTGGGTACAACAATACGATCCTCGAAGAAGAGAGTGTCCTTGTCATCAAGGCGGTAGCACTTGTACTTGGACTGACTCTTGGCAATCCCAATCTTCACCTTTTTCACCATAGCATCAAGAAGCTGGGCTTGGCGAATCTGGTCTTCCAAGGTAGGAGAGACTTGAAGGTTGGCGAGGAAACCTTGAGGAACAACTTGCAGATTAAGTTTGCGGAAAGCTTCACAAAGCTCGGGTTGATAAGGCTTGAGAATCAGACTGTTGCAGTAAGCTTTCCTGCTCAAAGCGTCAGCAATCACATTGGCCTTGCCTGGAGTATACTCGATACTCGGATTATACTCTTGAATCATTTCGACCCATCGAGTTTGCCTGAGGTTGAGATTAGGCTGAGTGAAGATGTACTTGAGACTCTTGTGATCAGTGAAAATGTCCACTTTTCTTCCCAATAGAAGATGTCTCCAAGTCAAAAGAGCATGCACAACTGCCGCCAACTCGAGATCATGAGTGGGGTAGTTCTTCTCATTAGGCTTCAACTGGCGAGAGGTATAAGCAACAACTTTCTTCTCTTGCATCAATACTGCGCCAAGACCTTGGAGAGAGGCATCACAAAAGACCTCGTACGGCTTGGATTCATCAGGCGG
Source organism: Triticum aestivum (assembly GCF_018294505.1). NCBI lineage: Eukaryota > Viridiplantae > Streptophyta > Magnoliopsida > Poales > Poaceae > Triticum > Triticum aestivum. The sequence goes on from NC_057809.1 coordinate 212,092,339, forward strand.
AGTCAGAACTGGAGCAGTGATCAATTTCTCTTTCAAAGTGTTGAAAGCAATGTCACACTCCGGAGACCAAACGTACTTGACGTGCTTCTGGAGAAGATTAGAGAGAGGCTTCGCGATCTTAGAAAAGTTTTCAACGAATCTTCGGCAATAGCTTGCGAGACCGAGGAAGCTGCGGAGTTGCTTCACGTTCTGAGGAGGTTCCCAATTCACAATTGCAGACACCTTCTCAGGATTCACGGCAATGCCCTTGGCAGAGATGATATGACCAAGATAAAGAACCTCATCGAGCCAAAATTCACACTTGGAGAACTTGGCGTAGAACTGATGTTCTCTGAGCTTATCAAGAACCAAACGCAAGTGCTTGGCATGATCTTCCTTGTTCTTCGAGAAAACCAGAATGTCGTCGAGATAGACCAAAACGAAGTCATTGGTGTAGGCGTTGAAGATGAAGTTCATCATGCGAGAGAACGTCGGAGGAGCGTTGACGAGGCCAAAAGACATGACAGTGTATTCATATGAACCAAAGCTTGTCCTGAAAGCCGTCTTGGGAATATCTTGCTCACGAATGCGAATCTGGTGATAACCCATACGGAGATCAAGCTTGGAGAATACTTGAGCACCTTTGAGTTGTTCGAACAGCTCATTGATGTTGGGAAGTGGGTATTTGTTCTTGATGGTCTTCTTGTTCACTGGACGGTAATCAACACAAAGTCGGTCCGTTCCATCCTTCTTCTTCACAAAAAGAACACCACAACCCCACGGAGAAGAACTAGGCCGGATGAGACCCATTTTCTCTTGAATATCGAGTTGCTTCTTCAGCTCCTTCAACTCTTCAGGTCCGAGCTTGTAAGGACGTTTGCACACAGGTTCCGTGCCAGGCTCAAGATCAATAACGAATTCAACTGGCCGGTGCGGAGGCATTCCTGGAAGCTCTTCTGGAAAGACGTCTTGATATTCGCAAACGACTGGAATTTGTGAGATGGCATCCAATTCACCCTTCTCATTGAGAGAAAACAGACGGATGGTATTATCCCGAGCGGCAAAGACAATTACATCCTCAGACGAATGAGTCAATTGAATCTGCCTGGCAGCACAATCAAGATGTGCCTTGTGCTTAGAAAGCCAATCCATTCCGAGAATAAGATCAATATCCGAGTTACCAAGAACAATTGGGGAAGAAAGGAACTTGTAGTCACCTAATGTGATAGTAACCTCCGGGACGCAGGTGTTAGCTGTCATCTGCTTGCCCGGTGACATAATTTGCAAGGACCTTTGCAGATACTGATAATCACACTCATACTTTGATGCAAAAGGTTTGGAAATGAAGCAATGCGATGCACCCGTGTCAAAAAGAACTTTTGCAGGAATATCATTAACAGGAAGGTTACCCATGATGACATCTGGTGAGTCCTCTGCCTGAGCTGCATTCACCATATTGACCTTGGCGAACTTGGGGTTATGCTTGACCACAGCTGTACTTACCGATCTGACAGGAGGAGGAGGGGGAAGACGCCTCTGGTTGAAACACTTGTTGGCATAGTGACCCTTCTGTTGGCACTTGTTGCACGTGACCTCTGAAAGCGGACGGTGATACGGAGCACTCGATCTTGGAGCTTGAGACGAAGTCTTGTTCTGAAAGCCAGGGTTGGGTGGGTGGGAAGAACCACTGCCACCTTTGCTCTTCTGCTGATACGGCTGACGGAACGGAGGAGGAGGAAGCCAATACTTCTGCTGCTTGGCCACTTGAGTAGAGGAAGAAGGAGTAACATCTCTGACTCGCTTCTTGGAAGCATCACACCTCAACTGAGCAGCCTCTTGCTTCAGTGCCATGTTGTAGAACTCATCGTATCTCAAGGGCTCAAAGAGAACAAGAGCTAGCTGAATTCTTCTCTGAGACCACCCCTGAACTGATATATCATGCTCTTCTCATCAGGGACGTCCTGCTTGGCAAAGCGGGCGAGCTTCTGGAACAACTTGTTGTAGTCATAGACAGACAAAGAGCCTTGCTTCAGGTTGCGGAATTCCTCACGCTTGCTTTCAACCACGCTCTGGGAATATGATGAGCTCGGAAATCTCGACGGAAATCATCCCAAGTGATAACACGTCCACCTCTGGAGTCCTTGTACTGCTGGAACCATTCTGCAGCTTGATCTTTGAGTTGGAAGGAAGCGAACTTGACAAAGTCCTCAGGCCTGACGTTACTGCACTCGAAATGCTTACACAGATCCACAAGCCAATCGTCAGCATCGGTTGCCTCAACACAATTGCTGAAAGTCTTTGGCCCGTTAGCAAGGAACTGGTTGAGTGTAGCAAAGTGATTCTGATTGCTGCCTTGATTCCCTTGGTTGCCTTGATTGCGCTCTTGGAGAATTTGCATGATCAACTGTGTGTTTGCATTGGTTGCGGCCATCACAGCTTGCCATGCCTCCGGAGGAGGTGGAGGTGGTGGCGGATCAGGATTCGGAGTCGTGCGCGTTGGAGGAGCCATCCTGAAGAGGTTGACCACCATTAGCACATTGACAGACAAATATTGAAGCTGAATCCAACGGAATGAAAATTGCAACATATAGTCTTCACATCCGAACAAAATGAACGAATGCATTCCTCTTGAAATGGTCACATATCCATAAATTGAGAAGCCACGTAGAATTAAGGTAGAGAAATAAATCAACAAGGTACGGATCAAGAACGAATAATCGGTAAGAAATCCCAATCTCAAACCAATATCCGTGGAAGAAGAACTAGAGCTACTAGAATTCCCACCTATGAAACTCCCGAACCTTTCCGGTTATGCAATCAGGTGTTGGGGATACAGGGGAAGCATAATATCTCACCCAAACTAGCAAATCCTACATCCAGCTGTATCCATCCTTCAACACATAACCAAGAAACCTTCGGAAACCATCTACCTCAACCTTCGAAAAGCATCCGTTATACAAGTTATGGCGATACTCCCGAACTCCCGCCCCAGTACTGGGTGGCGTCGAGGTTATCTCACCAACGAACTGCATAAAAGAGATTTTCGATGTCGGCGTACTAAACTCAGGTATTCCAGAACTGCAACGATAAAATTATGATGACAACACCTCAGAGCTCAACTCCCCGGGACACTTCCACTAAACCCCTGACAGGAGGCACCAAGACAATGTTCTCATCATAAAACCATCGGAACGATTCCAAGATACCCGCGTGATCCTAAAATTTTTTAGTGAAATTTGAGAAGAGAAGAGTCAAAACTCTACGTCAGGATGCCTTACCAGAGCGATGAGGAGACTGGGAAGTAAAAAGAATTCCTAAACTCTCCGATATATAATTCCTAAATGACTCAAAACATTTTTCTAGACACAACTCGGCCGCTAAAAACGATCAAGCAATGGGGCTCCTAAGGTCGGGGAAGGCTCTGATTACCAACTTGTAACACCCTCGATGCGACTATAGCTCCCACGTGTCGAGGCACGACTTAGAGACATAATCGCATTGAAGGCATATGTCGCAAGTTAGGCAATCTTCACAACATCCCATGTAATATAAATAATAAAGGGGAGATAACAATAGTTGGCTTACACTCGCCACGTCAATCAAGTACATAAATAACATTACATCATCCAAACACTCATGGCCCGACTACGGCGCCAAAATAAAAGAGAACCCAACATGCGACACGGTCCCAATCACCCCCAACTGGGCACCACTACTGATCATCGGGAAAGGAAACATAGTAACGTTGAGAGTCTTCGTCGAACTCCCACTTGAGCTCATATGCGTCACCTGGAGCGGAATGATCAGGCCCTGCATCTGGTGTAATAGTAATCTGTGAGCCACAGGGACTCAGCAATCTCGCACCCTCGCGATCAAGACTATTTAAGCTTATAGGTAAGGCAAGGTAAATATATGTGGAGCTGCAGCAAGCGACTAGCAAGTATGGTGGCTAACTTATTCGCAAAGGAGAGCGAGAAGAGGAGGCAAAGCGCGAGCGAAAAACTAGAGAGCAACCTGCGCAAACATTACTCCAACACCGTGTCCACTTTCCGGACTCCACCGAGTAGAGGCCATCGCGGTAACACACTCGGTTGATTCATTTTAATTAATTAAGGTTCAAGTTATCTACAACCGGACATTAACAAATTCCCATCTGCCCATAACCGCGGGCACGGCTTTCGAAAGTTCAAATCCCTGCAGGGGAGTCCCAACTTAGCCCATGACAAGCTCTCACGGTCAACGAAGGAATAGACCTCCTCCCAAGACGTTCCGATCAGACT